>NW_024524934.1:4336219-4582219 GCF_017590135.1 Pyrgilauda ruficollis | reverse complement strand
CCCCCCCACCACCACTTCTGCTCTGCTTCTTCAATTCTTTAGCATTTAACATCTGATCTCCTTTCATGAAGTTTTTAATTGCTTGCCTGAGGGAAAGAGGTTAAGTTTTACATCTGCTTTTTGATTCGGATGTACTGTGGTTTAATCACAGTGAGATCATATTTACTCTAAGGGTATTGTTTGCATGCTTGATATTTTTTTTTCTTCTCCCTGTTGATGTCACAAAAGGCACACAGCCCTCAGCCAGATTTGAAAAGGCCTTTTAAAGTCATGGAACAAGATCACACCCTTCCTTGGGCGGGGGGAAAGGAAACCGGTTACGAGGATGAAACATATACAGAAAGCTTAGTGAGTTAGGTGTGGTGGAATTTCCCAAAATATTAATAGATCTTGAAGGTAAGTCAGGGGATGTGGTTTGTATTCCCAGAAAGAGCAAAGGGAGTGCTATTCTGGCACTCCTGTAAACCCCAGGAACTCAGGGGGAATGAAAGGAAATAAGAGGAATATGCAATGAGCGGATCAGCGCTGTGCCTGACCGTAGATGTTTCTGTCGCACGCCGTGTGTGACGCCTGTGATGGCAGCAGTGCGGGCTGGGTGGTGTGTCAGCCCAGCAGTGCCATGCTCAGTGCCAGGCTGTTGCCCAGGGCTGCTGAAGGAGCATTGCCCCAGCCGTGCCCTTGCCAGCAGAGCCGGGACCGCTGCGTCCCGCTCGCTGCTGCGTAGGGAGAGGAAGCGGCCACGCTCCCCTTGAACTCCTGCTCTGTGCCATTCACGGGGGGTTTGGGATGAGGTACAGCCCTGGCAGCATCAGGAACACCTTATTTAACACCTATGATATTATTTCTGTGATTATTACCTTTGTAATGCTTCTCACCCCCTCGAACTGAAGTAAAACTGGGCAAGCCAATAAACCAAAATTCAGTCAACAGACAAAAGAATATCATCTGAGCAAACAGAGACAGCCTGGGGTTTATTCCCTTCTTGCCTATGTAGAGTTATCATTTGGTTGCTCTCTATATATATGGAGCCAGAAATCTTTCTTTTCAACTCACTTTTCCATTGGGAAACATCAGACATGGCAATAAGCTGATGCACTCAGTGCAGAATAGTGAAGTATTTTATTCACACAGACCAAGCACCAGTTAGGATATTTGTTCTATTCTTCATTTACACATTTTTCCTTCTTTACTTCCACCCCACACCCACTTTTTCTAGCCTCCTAATTCCTTCTTTCATAGACGCGCATTTGGATTCCCTCCCAAGCTGCGGATTCACTGCTGTGCCTCAGTTTTGCAAACTACTTTGCCAACTACCTACAAAAAAAAAAAAAAAAAAAATAAACACACAAATATCTCCTATTTTCTTAAAATTAAGCAGTTATGGTGCAACAAAAAGGGTTCTCAGACTAGAGCACTGTCAGTCTCTCACATGTTTATGTCACATTTGAATCCCAGTCTTGGCTGAACCAATGGACCACATCAGCATCTTGGACAGGAGTACGAAGTGCTTGAGCCCTACTTGGTCTGCCTGCTGCTTGCCCACCCTGCTTGATGGAGTATTGTGTCTGCAAAAACTGGCAATGAACATTCCAGAGCATGACAGCCATAGTGCCTACTTTGGCTTACCCAAGTGTGGTCCTGTAAGAAAGAGAACATTCCTATTTTTCCTCCTTAACTTTCTGTGTAACTTGTGTCACTACCAAAAAAAAAAGTTCCAGCCAGGGCCAACTCTGCAGGGCCAACTCTGAACATCAGGCCTCTCAGGCAGACAGAGGTGCTGGGACAACTTGGTGGAACATTGAAATAAGGCACTTGCCTCTCCGCCCTGCAGAAAGGAGGTTTTCTACATCTCAACCTCCAGGCAGCTTGGTCTGCTTTAGCATGACCAACAGCCTGTGTTCCAGAGATGCACAGGACCAGAGAGTAAGGATACTTAGGGCGGATAAAGATCTCTCCTCCTTAGGGCTCTGCTGAGTCTGTTGACTCACAGCTCTCTCATTAGCTGTGAAGCCAGTCTTCCAAATCTGTGCATGGAAAACTGCCTTAATTTCCATCCAGCAGGACTTGGAATTGTTTGGGTGAGCAGTGCTTGACCAGAGAAGTATCTTCGCTAAACCAGAAACTTGTGGGTTTTGGTGTTAGAAAACAAGAGAGTGCCTGAAAAGTAGAACAAAGGAGTGAACTGAAGCATTACCATGGTGAGCATTTGCAGATGGGCTCCTTATTTTGTCATTAGCTGAGAGCCAAGGAGCTCAGAGTTCCAGAGGCAGGCGCAGGCTGGGCGCTCGGGGCCTTCCCTGCTGCAGCTGCAGTAGCTGTGACCCCCTGCTCGTGCAGAGGCTCTTTGGTACGTGCGGTGGTAGCACTTCCTGCCTCCTCTGTAGCTGTAGACTTCATCTTGAGATAAAGCGCAAAAGCCTGCACACAGCTTGTTGCTGGCAATGAGTTGTTTCAGGTCTGCGCATGGATGGGGGCTGTTATGGCCAGGCCATTTCATAGTCCATTCCCCCTGTCACTGCCGTCAGGGACCTGCCTAAGAACATGCCAGGGCAGCTTTGTGTGTATCAGGTATTGCCTTTGCTGTTCACACTGCCTTCTTCCAGGTTTGAGCAGACCAGCAAAAGACGTTTTTCAAAGCTGAATGTCTTATTCAGTGACCTCTGTCAACTTCTGTTAAGTAGCCTTTGTGATAGGTTGCTTGTTATAGATAGACCTGTTACCTACTGTGCCTCAAGAGTTGCTTTCCTTGCCAACACAGCACAATGAATGCTTTATTTCAGGGGCAGTGAGAGTGAGAAATAGAAAAGGAGATGGGAGCTGAAAAGAGACAAAGTTAAACTGTCCTCTCTTCTACCAGTCCTGCTTGTAGGCAAACCGTGTATCTCAGAACAAAACTCACTTTTTACAGGGTTTTCAGAACGATCCTTTTATCTCACAGGCAGATCATTACTGTTGGGCTTAATGCAGCCCTACAAGGGTATGTAAATGCTTAAGCTTACTTTGGAATAGCAGTCATTCATTTTTAAGAAATCTAAAAGATGGGAATCTGTATACAAAATATTATGAGATGGATAACTAAAAGTGATCCAACCAAACTTAAGCTACTGGTTTGTTCACAGACATTGCCCCCACCTTTCCTTCCTTTGTTCCTCCCTTCCTACTCCCAAGCTAAACATAGGAGAGAAGCTGTTTCTCATTTTAAGAAACAGTTTGCCCAATAATAGAAAAAAGGGGTCCCACCCTCTTTCAGTGAAGAGCAGAGGCAATTTTCCCAGTCCTGTTTGCACATAAACTCTACACACAGGAAGCAATATTATAAAACAAGACAAAGCCCAACAAAACAATACGCCTCAGCAGCCAAGCGCAGAGCGGGGATCAGTATCCTCGTATTGCACCTCTGAGGGATGCAGCAGGAATCTTTGAGCTTATGGTTGGTTGAACCTTTTCCTTGAGTGTTCATTCATCGTGGAGCTGGCTGAGAGGAGTCAAGTCGGCAGCCCTGTGCTGGGAGCTTGGCACCGCCACGCTCGGCCCTTAAAGAGACCATTGTGTTTAATCTCGTAGCGTGTAATTTATTATTCCTGCGTTTGCTTCCATGGCTGTGGGCACCTCACACACTCTCATTACCCACGTCACTGGATGTGTTTACTCTAACAGAAGTGGTAGATGTTTCCACTGCTATTGTATTTGCAAGGTGCCCTCGTGGCAGGAAGGAATGATGAATCTGACTCCATGTTCTCAGAAGGCTAATTTAGTATTTTAAGATAGTATATTATATTAAAGAATACTAAACTAAACTATACTAAAGAATACAGAACGGATACTTACAGAAGGCTAAAAAGATAATAATGAAACTCATGACTCACTCTCCACAGTCCGACACAGCTTGGCACTGGTTGGCCAATAAGTCAAAACAATTCACAGCGAAAACCAATGAAGCAACCACCTGTTGGTAAACAATCTCCAAACACATTCCCAAGGATCAAAACACAGGAGAAGCAAATGAGATAATATTGTTTTCCTTTTTCTCTGAGACTTCTCAGCTTCCCAGGGAAAAAAATCTTGGGCAAAGGGATTTTTCAGAAAATATGAATGTGACACACTACTCTCTTTAACTCTTGCCTCTCCCCTCTTCTGCACTTAGCCTCATCAACAAACACCTGCTTCATCGTGCAGACTATGAATTACAGAATTCTGCTAGTTCCCCTCACTGCAGAGAAGGGCAGCCAAAACAGATCATCTTCTTCAAAATATTTTCATGTGTCTTCATCCAGCTGCAGATGTGTCGGCCACCAATTGCAACAGGCTAAGGAGAGAATAGACACCTTTGACAGTTCTGTAATAGACATTTATACAGCTGAATTTGGCATGTAGTTCCTTCAAGATTTGAGAAGAAAAATAGTTTACAGAGTCTTATTTTTTTTGGTTTGGGTTCTGCAAGTAGAACAAACAAATTGCTCTGACAGTTTCCAGAGCAGCATCTCTTGCTTACTGGGTCACACATCCTAGTTGCAAAAGAAAGAAAAATCTGAGACGTGCAGAGAATACAAATTGTACCTTTCCAGCTTTTATCTTATGGACTTTAAATGGCATTAAAGGAAACCTCAGACAGAAGTTTCAAATCCCAGGTTCGCTTTACCTAGAGGGAGCTTGAAAGCTTTACTTTTGTCTCAGCCAACGTAGAAAGCTGGGACCACGGGCACTGTAATCTGCATTTGATCTTGAGAGTATCCATTTCAGTTCCCTTACTTTTAGACAGTTTCTGACAGAGTCTGCTGAGGCTTTTCCTGCAGTATGTTCCAGCTAAAATCCCCAGGCAGCAGTCATTAGGGTCAGGCTCCCTTTTGCTTTGACCTGCTGACAAGGGAGATAGCACTTTGTTTAACAGAAGACTCTAAAACTTTCGGTTTTCAGTGATTCTACATAAGATGCTTTCTACTGCACTCATGAGCCCAAGGTTAAGAGGAATTTAAGCTTCTTGAGAACAAATGTGGGGGGTTTTTTTTGTTTTGCTTGTACAGAGCATTAACACCATGGGGGCCTGACCCTGGCTTCAGCTTCCAAACATGCCAGTATTGCTAGCAAGACTTGGCACAGAAGCTGAGCTGAGTCTTTCCAATCCACCATTCGTTGTAGAGAAGCACTCATTACTTGAAGTAGGGCTGCCACAGCGCAGGGAGCTCAGGAGAATGGAGCTGCTGCACAGAGACCACAGGTACTTTTGGATTTTGAAGAGGGCACCACTGCACTTATCATGTAGTTAATTTAACTGGACCAAAGGAGAGCAACAGATGCTTCCAGTATTTGTCTTATTAAAAGAAGCTGGTAGCTGCCAGTATCTTCATTTTATGAAATGTAGCTGATTTCTGTAACAAAATGAATTTTTTTTTCCCTATCTAGCATCAGGTAATTTTCCCCCAGCCTTTACAGAACTTGATTTTGTAGCTCTGCATCTGTTGCCATCCCTCTTTTTTTTTTTTTTCTTTTTATTGGGAATATAAAGGGACTTCTGTGCAACTTACTAGTTGTGTAAAGTTCCAAGACAATTTTCTCATTGCCCTTTCTCTATTGCTGATTTGTCTAGAAAACAGCCAAGGTTTTTTTAGCATTTAGTGATACAAAAAGGTCACTGCTGTGCTTTTGTCTTCTCATATCAGATTTTAGTGCTTGGTGCCAGTTCTCAGACAGTTGAGTGGACAGATCCATGCCTCTTCAGAGCAAGTCAAATTAATGTCATGTAACTGTCCCCAGTCTTTGAGCTGATGAGACCAATGAGAAGGAATGTTGGTATATATGGGCTACAGTACCCACAGAATCAAAAAATTATTCAGATTTGTCAAATCTTTGGAGATAAGGCCCACAGGTGTTGAAAGATATCTTTGATCAGAATTTCTTTCCCTGTGTTGGAAAGTGGGGACTACCATCCTGATCACCACAGCAGGTTACAGGTGCATCTGTGGTTTACAGAAGCTTTCTTTCTGTGGTCACAATTGCATTTTTCTCAAGGCTGATTCTGCTGACTCGTGAAAGTGACTGTGACACTGTTTCTGAAGCTCATACTAAGCAATCTGATGAAGGAAGAATGAAGTCAGGGAAAACACAGAAGGTTTGCTTAGCAGGAGCAGTGCCTTTGCAGCTGGCACCAAGCAACAGGCTTAGTGTTTGTGGTCCCAGTGCTTATTTAGAGGAATATTTTTCCTGCTTCACTGCTCCATCAGTGACTGGTGCTGGTGGCATGGCTCTGGGCTATTTAAAAGGCCTTGGGGAAATGGCTGTGAAACAAGTGGCAACCAATTAGTATAATTCACATACTGGTGCCTGAGTTAACACCAACAATGAGAATCTGAAGCTGTTTGCAGCAAAGAAGTTCTTGAAGCACATCCAGAAAGTGTTAATATGCTGCGTGCCAGGTGGTGAGAAGGTCACTGGGACAGAGATAATGAGCAGCTAGAAAAAAAAAATTCACATGGGAACTTTTATCTGCTCCAATTCTACCACCATTTCAGCTTTGTTCTGAGAATTGCTTTGCTGTAGAAGCTAATCAAGCTTTTCAAATACCTTTAAGCACCAAAGTGTAGAAGAATATGCATTTATCATTGATGTAGCCTGCTTGGTTAGTGCCTCCCCCACCCAGCTGTAATTTTCCTCCTTTAAACAACTCCTCTGTGAAAGTCTAAGTTGCACAGGCTGGTCCCATTAGTAGATTTCCCCTGTGAAAGACATGTTAGAAAGAAATGTGGAAAGAGATTGACTAGAATATTTAGATTAGGCAGGGGCTTTTGTTTTCTGAGCTCCAGACTCTGCTAAGCAGCCTGGTTGAGACAGCAAGAGCATGGAGGCAGTGCTCAAGAAGAGACCACTGGTTTTGACCATGCTTAAATAATAGTTTAATAGTCCTGCCAAGGCATGGACAAAAATTGCTCCCTGCTTTGGGGGTATCTTAGTGTTGTTGACTGATGAGCTGAGCAGACGTACATCAGAGGGAATGGTGGGCCCCAGTGCTGCTGTTTACATGGGAGTTCAAAATGGCAATCCTGCTTTTCCAAGCCAAAGCTTAATTTGTACCAACCTTACTAATGATGCTGATGAAAGGTAAAGCCAGTGTTTCTCATACAGTTGAAAGCTGATCTCCCATTCAGAGAGGAGGAAACTGATCTCTTGCATCCCATTTCAACACTGCATGTCTTGGGAAATGCAAGTTCACCTACTTTTATGTGATATCTGAGCTTATCCCCCTTCCAGTAAGCCCTGCACACAACCTGCTACCCTGAGCAAGGTCAAACTAAAGTCTCTGTCTCGAGGAAGCACAGGAATGATGGGAAAACATCAGTGTGTCAACAGGGAAAGATAAAACAAGTGAGGGATGATTAAAAGAAAAAGTTCTGATATGTCCAAGGAGGAGAATAAATATGGCAGATAAAAACACTAAACTGTCCTTGATGCTATTCCTTTGACATAGGAAAGATAAATCTTTAAGGCAGCTGCATATCTTTTTTTGGTGGATTAGCACCATTTCAGTTCGTGTACTGCATTCAAATATTTCAGCTGGAACACTCTAGATCCAGGGTTCTGTATATTTTTTCAAGTGCTTACAATCAGATTATAACCATCTCTGCTGACTGTCTTCACTGAAAAATCAGCAGTCGTAGAGCAGTTGTTTCCAATATGTCTGGAAATATCACCAGAGCCAAGAAATTAAATCTTCATGGCCTTTTTGTGGCGTCCAAGAATGTTAGTGCAGACAGCCTGCCTACTTTCCATTGAATACCTTGGCCAGTTACTCAGGACTGGATGTGCCATAGAGGCCTGCAAAGAAAGAGGAGAGGGAGGTAGTTCCATCTGTTAGAGGAGGTGGTACTTATTAGTAACACATCACAGCCAGCAATCTTACATCAACTCAGAGCTGGCTTAAAACTGCATAGCAGAGGTACTGCTGGGAGTAGAGCCCTAGGAGGAGAGACGTCCGGGCAAGCTGCAAAGCCTGCCTGGAACTCTGGGCAAATGCTTGGGTGTAGAGCTGTGTGAAGGTCCTTGTGTTAATGGTACTGCTCCACTTGACATAATCAAGCAAATTGCATCTAAGAGTGCTTTAACTATGTTGACACAAGTCAAAGACACTCCTTGGCTGCCCTACGACTCCCTTTAAGTTACACACAGAGGCTCTTCATGGTGCTGGTTGATACCTACATTCTTACATTCTTTGAGATGGGCACTGCTTTCCTCATGGCAAGGGCATGATCCCACTTGGGGTCACTGGGCACATTATTTTTTTAAATTATATTTTTCTCTTGAAGATCTTTCTACAGAAGGTGGACCTTCTGTAGGAAGGAAGCATGTTCTTTGAAGTTGTTTTGGAGGGGTTTTTTTTTGTGATGGTGGTTTTGAGGCAGCAGGGGAGGGAAGGGTTTTATCTATTAAGCTACTACTATGCTGTGCTGTGCCCCTGAAGAAGCTTGCAGAGAGTGAGAAGACACAAAGCTACATGCAAAGATGAGCATTGTAGCTCAAAACCTGTGGTGTTTTGTCAACTCATATTTTAGATAGTTTTTCTTACTAGGTGATCCATCACTTTTAACGCCACCTGCAGATGTCAGCTAAAAAAAGCCAGGTCATTGTCTTTACACTAAATGGGATCTGCACCTTTGTGGAAAGTCTTTTGAGACCTCACAAATGGAAAACTGTTTGGGAAAAACTAGTGTGGATTACTCACTCCTTCTGAGTCTTGTTCAGGTTTATTTTTAATGGCTGCTAGCTGGCTGTAGCAGTACACAGAGCACGTTTGTAGGGAAATCAGTGTCAAGAGATGAAGGTATAAGCCCTCATTCACAGGAAGAGCACCTCAGTGCCAGGAGCAGAACTCTCCTGACTTTCTGTCTGTTCAGGTGACTGGACCATATAAAGAGCTTCTATCTGACCCACTGTTGCTGGAAAATTTCTCACTAGCAGTGTTGCTGATGCATAAGCCTCTCATTTTCCCAACTTGGGACAGAGGAATCCTGTGCTGTATGATTTTCCCTGGGTTTTTTTTCTGTGATTTCCTGCACACTTCTTTTTAAAATTCAGTTCTTATTTCCTATTACTTAGAATATGCTTGAAAATATAGAAGAATTCCGGCTTGTTTGTTGACTTGCTATGCTTGCCTTTGTTTCTCCACAGAATCTTATGGCAAGGGCCCTGTACGACAACGTCCCCGAGTGTGCAGAGGAGTTGGCCTTCCGCAAGGGAGACATCCTGACGGTGATAGAACAGAACACCGAGGGTCTGGAAGGATGGTGGCTCTGCTCCTTACACGGCCGGCAAGGCATCGTCCCAGGCAACCGTGTGAAACTCCTGATAGGTGCCGTGGTACAGGACAGTCCTCCTGGCCAGGATATGCCCAGCTCAGGATTGATGAATCAGCCCTTCAACCACCAAAAGATCTACCAAGTGCCAAGCTCACGCGCCTCGGCACGAGACCCTGTCTACCAAGTGCCGCCTTCCCACCAGAATCAGGGAATTTACCAGATACCCACTGGTCACGGTCTGGTGGGACAAGATATTTACCAGGTGCCACCCTCCATGCAGAGGTGTATTGATGGTCCAGCTGTGGCTAACAAGGTGTGTGCATTTGGTTTTACTTCATAGCTCCAGAGCAATTCACTTGTGCTGGGAGAAGTATGGGATTCAGGTTCCTCCCAGGCTGAAGCACATTTGGCCTATGGCACTCTCACATTATATGTTCAAAAGAGCTGCTGCAGCAAGATGAACTCTCCCACTTAGTAATGAACAGTTACATCATCTGCCCAAGTAATTTTTGTTTAATTAAAAATTATATACTGTCTTGCTGGAGCAGTCCCAGTGGGTCTAAACTACAAAGAGGAATCAGTGATTGATGTGACAAGGGCCGTACTTGTAAGAGTGAGGAAACGAGGATCATGATAATGAGGGATGCTTTGATACTGAACCTAAACCTTTTTAGAGTGCACTTGATGTTTATCTACAGTTAAATTTCTGTGTTGAAAACGAGAGCTGCAGCAGCTCCGTGATGCAGCCATTACTGCATTATTGCATTTTGCAAGGGTCCCCCCTTACTCCTGCTGTTCTTCTCAAGTTCTCCCCATCTTCTGCCACTGCCTTATTTTACCTTCACAGGATACCTGCCAGGTACCCTGGTGACTGAAAAGGGTTAAGGAAGATACCCAAGGAAGGAAGTATTACAAAGCCAAAAAGAAATTCTTTCAGTCTCTCCATTTCCATTTCAACAGCTCCAGATATCAGCATCCTCCTTACATTTAGAGCTTAAAGCACAGCATTAATATCCAATTTACATGAGCAGATGATGGCTCTCTCAGGAAGTTCTTTACTGGTTCAAACTTTCACCTAATTTAGTTTGGCAAGACCATCTGTTTTGTGTTTTTCCCCCAGATCACCCACAAGTCAGCCTTTTTCATATCAGGCCTTTGGAAGACATCTTCTAATGCTTTTATTTCCTTGTTATAATTTCATTTTCCTTGATAAGAATAAATGGATTTTTTGCCTTCTGAGCAAGAGAGAAAGATCTGTGAAACGATTCCAAGTCAATTTATAAAGAGGTTTGCTTGCTCAGCTTTTCCATAGTTATGCTTTATAGACTGTGCAGGAAGATAATACAAGAAAATTGCACTTGCTGCACAGGCAGAGATAGGAGCTTTGTTGGAGCAATTATGTGAGTTTTCTTGATAACTCCCATGTGTTTTCTCTCATTTCCTTCTTTCCATATAGACTACATACAATGAAATATTTTCCAGGTATGGTATTGTTTGTGTATCCACAGTGGATACCCTCCAAGGCAGTTAGTGAGCACCTGGTAAATAGTCTATTGATGGGGCAGCACAGAAGAGATCTCATTTTAAGGTATGGCTGTAGGAAACATTTTACAGCACTCTTCAAAGGTACCTCAGCTATCCAGCCTGGGCACAGGAGATGCGCCACACAGCAGATCTGCACTAAAGTCTGTAGGAAAGCTCAAGGAATTAGTTTGGAATGAGCACTATATGCCTTCATTTTAGTACCTGACTTGCCTAAATATTATTAGGATAGTTTGCTTAGCATAATTGTGTTTCTACTCCACACAGAAAGAATTTTCCAACTGATAAGAGGTTTTTTCTCCCTCCTCCCACCCTCTTCAGCTCCAGTGAAAATAATAGGACATTCTGCATAAACCTAGGACTGTGTTAAAACCCTTGCAACACTAAGAGACTGAAATCTTTTAGTCTAAGTGCAAAGTTCTTATTGAGATACAAAAATCAGAAGCTGTGAAGCACCTGTTTTCTCCCAGTTTCTGCTGAGAAATTTTTCCAGCAACCATGATTATTAATTTTTCTGAATTCAAGTCACCTTTAGAAAGTTATCTATTTGTCAGAGTTGTGACTTGTTTTAGTTTAATTCCTTGCAACCCATGAAAGACCAGCTATGCTGCTCACTGTAAAATAACTAAACATACACGTTTATAAAGGATTTCATCCTCAATCAAAGTAAATGCCAACCTACTTAGCCCTAGCCAATATTTGCTACTTGACTTAAATTTAAGTCCTGACTTAAATTTATTTAGCCCAAGAGTCCTTAGTCTCAGTATTCACTGTGTTGTATTAGTGGCTGGCAAACCTCATGGCAGCATCCTGCTTTGACCAGAGGTAGATATGTCTCTTGCTCCTTGGAACTGCTCATTCTATGCTGAAAGGAACCCATTGGGATTGAATTTGTGGCAGGCAAGAGACAATTTACCAGTGAAGGAGGTGTCTGAGGTAAAACTACTCCATTCTGTATCATCCTGATCTTGCTAAGCCACTTTTTTACAGCTACAGCTGCAACTCTCTGCTAATGCCTTTGTGAAAGAAAAGCCTAATTAAAGGGAAGCACTTTAGCACTTGTTTCCTTTGTATGAGGAAACAGTCTGCCCTCCAAATCCTCCTCCTCTAGGGATCAGTAAAAACAATCCTTAATATTAAGAAAAGCTGGGCATCTTGAAGGTTTGATTTGAGGTCTCTTTGCTTTGTCTTCCAAAATGGATAATACCTTTTCTCAGACTTGAGACACCTGCTTCCAAGGCTTATGTGAGCCCCTCTGCCTCCTTCCATCAGCAGAACCAGCTGGTCAGCAAGCTGTGTATTTTGGTAGTTGCAAGGACGTTGAAGGGTTTTGCTGCAAGTTCTTGCTGTATGCAAGTCTTCTCCCTTCCCACAGCAGGAGCTAGAGAAGAAAACTGTCCTCTGGACACGAGTGTAAGCAGGACCAGCAGCAGTTTCTGTGCTATCCCTCTCTGCACGTGTCTGCTTGCTTCCCTTGTGCAAACGTGTGGCTTGGCTGCCTTACAGGTTTGGCAGGCAGGGCTTAGGAGCTGCTGTCAGGCAGGAATTGTCTAGCCTGGAGCAGCAGTAAATCAACAGCAGGCATGCTATTAAGCTGTGCTGAGGTAACGCATCTCCTAAGCCAGCAAGGCAGAGCGAGTCAAAAAGGAGTCCTGAGGCAGGTAATTACAGTGATTAATTGATTCTGGCCAAACTGGTTGCTGACAACAGAGCTGTATTGGCTCCCTCTATCAAATAAAAATAGCACCTTCTAGAACTCACTCTACCAATGACAGAGATAAGGAGGGGTGGTTTAAAATTAGCCTTGGTTAGCCCCAGGCTTTTGCAGCTCTGCTGCAAGTTCAGTCACAAAACGGTTCCACCCGAAAGCGTGGAGAGCATCTCAGGAGCCTAAAGAGGTGGAAGCTGTGTCTCAGAATTTATTCCCTCTTTCTGTGCTCTACCTTGGAACTTACTCTCTTTTTCTGCAGCCAGCAAAGAGAAAGAATCTTCGGACAAATCTGACATTCAGGAAACCTGGATTTTATCCTTGTCTCAGAATTTTGCATGGTTTTGAGTGGTGCCTTTACATCTCATCTGCAAAATATGTAGGTTAATTATGAGGGAACACATTCTGTACAGATTGCTTTGAGAACATCCTTTGGGAAAGGTGCCAACAAAGCACAAGGATTCTTTTGCATCTGATTAATCATTAGTGATTAATCATTAGTTCACACCTAAGCTGTGAAGCAGGGAAAGCTACACATGAAGAAAAAAAAAGTCACTGCCATAATTTAAACACTCATTTTCTGGTTCAGTGTTTCCCCTAGCTGATCTGTTGTGCTGTCCCTGCCATCCCGAAAATAGCATTGGCCAAAAAAATTAAGGGAATTATTTTCTTGTTGGAAAACAGCTTTCTGTAGGAACCAGTAGCTGTCAGGAGAGCTGTTGGTCAAGGAAACTGCACAAAACAGAATGAGACTGATGTTTGACCATGGAAGAGACCGCACTGTGGGAGTTACCAGCCCTGAGCTACAGCTCCCACAAGGCACAGACCAACTCAGGCAAATAGAGATTCATGCCAGCTTGGAATAAATCACCTTTTTTGTTTGTTGGTCTGTTTGGACTAGAACGCTGCGGTTCAGGAAACACTCAGATTTATCCACCTTTTAAAAGTGGATAGAGCGGAATAGGGAAGGAACTCATCTTCAGCCCCGGCCTGTTTCCAAGTATAAACATGTCCTTGACAAATCAAGGGTTTCACACCCGCCATCCTACTATCTCTGCCTTTATCAAGAGGTCACTGCCTTCAGCAGGAGGTTTGGGTAAACCATGGCTATGGGAACGGACCTCGTTCCCTGGGTTTTATTTATGTTAAGAGTCGTGCTGGTTCGATGCACGAGAAAGTAGAAACACCACCCCACAAGCAGCACCACCCTGACAATTCTGGCACAGACTTCAGTAGCAGGAGCCAGTTAGCCACATTATGACATTTTTCCTTCCAATTACACAAGTACTGTCCTAGCTGGGAAGAAACAAATGGCTCCTTATAATGTTAGTTCCAGAAATAATACTGCCTTTACATTATTGTCTTCTTTTCCTTGCCTATTTTCACATTTATGAAATAAGAAGAGAAAAACATTAAGCACAGTAAAGAGCTATGTGACCAGATTATTTTGTTACCAGAAAGAATGGGATCATATCTAGTGTTTTGCAGTTTGTTGGTAAAATGTATTTACATTCCAAGATAATGTCCCCATTTACCCTCAGGCCTGAAATACCACAGTTTCCTGTGATGAGGTTTCCATAAATGGCCCCAACAGTGATCATATAGTCCCTCTTCTCTTCTGCTTTCACATTACAAACTCTGCTTTGGGGATTTGTATCTCTCGTAACAAAATATTGCTTCTGTGTTGAAGTGCTGAGCACACGGGAAGTTTGCTGAGTGCAGCAGGAATGGTAACACGTACCTCAACACTCAGAGCTCGATTTCACAAAGTGTGCTCCAAAGGATGAAAATACCTCAAGTTAAATGCAAGCTCAGTGGTTAAAACAGCACACAGCTGTTTTCTTAGGCTCGGGAGTTTCCCTTGTAACTTTCCATGTGACGTTAATAGGAGAACAACCATTTTACTGATAAAAAGTCCGTGCAGTTAATCCCTCAGCCATGAGGCAGAGTAAGCAGTAGTTAGTCACTGATGTGATTTGTAGAGAAGTATTTCAAGAAAAAGACTGCATTTTATTAGGCTGAGCAAATATATGAGCTCAACATTACTCCCTGTTCCTCCCTGAGCACAGGGCTCTTTTTCATCAGTTCTATTTGTAGACCAGAGGCATGCATTTTTCCCCTGGAGTATCAGAAAAAAAGGCCAGTCCTGCAACCTCATCCAATAATTGAGGTCTCCAGGGACAGAAATCTGTCTGCACAAGAGCAGGATCAAACCTTTGCTAAAAATTGTAAAACAATAGTAATAGTAATAATAAAAGAAAAATGCAAGCTTATGGGCTCTTTCTTGGTGGTTAGAAACCTAACTGAACCTTTTGTTATGTCTGAAACAAACCACCAAATTCAGATAATCTAAATTGCCCTCGAAGTACTAAAACTAAGCACAGCAGCAGAGCATTTTTAGAAAAAAAAATTCCACATGAGTGGAAAACTGATTATTCATAAAGTGAATCTCATCATAAGGAGGAAGTGTGGTTTCTGGAGATAGGAAATGGGTAGATGAAGACAGGTTGCTGGCCATCAGAAAATACAGTTCTAGTGAAATCTAAAGTCTTGGCAGGCATTCTATGATTTTTTAGATGTTTTGATTTGGAGGATGACTAATTAGCATCAGAATATCATCATTCCATATGTTTGCATGCAACATTTCAATTCTTCTTTTTTATATAGCAGTGGCAGTATTGCATCTTTTTTTTTTGTTTTTAACATGAATCTAAATCAATCTTTCTCCCCAAACAGACTGTTAAAATGGGAGCAAAGTGAAATGAAATTAAGGTAGTTAAGTTCCTAGGAGACAGGAACCTTCCATAAGCCAGTCTATCCCTAATCCTTAAAAGACAGTAATAACTGAGGTCTGGTATAATTATTATACAGATGCAAAAAAAATCCCAAAACAATTAAGGATGGAGTTTATATATGTTTAAAAGGTGTCTATGCCTTCCATAAACTTGCCAAAGCAAGCTGTGCTAATCTAAACACCACTTACTAGAAGCACTTGTCTGTACAGCTGCCCTGAGATACCCATACAGAAATGGAGCCAATAGAGTTTGTGAGCCAGAGAACCTCTACAAATGAAAGAAAATCAAATCAGGCTTCTTCCTCATGGAAGGTTTTATGTGCCTCTCTCTCTCAGAGCAGCGTAGTTCCCAACGTAAATGATTTAGGGGCACTTCCATTGTTTCTGCCCAAGTGTACCTCTGAGAACACTCTTGTGGAATTGAAACTCTCTGGCAATGCTTCATCTCAACCATTTTTTTGCCCACTGGGAAATGCCGATTCACAAAAACTGAAATTGTTGACAGGGAAGGATCTGTTCTGAGAAATGTCTTAAAGGAAGGGCAACAAGTCATGGAAATACCCTGTTATAACAATTCCCAAATGAAGCTTCCCCCCTAATCTAAATTCAATATAGGAGGAAAGAAATAACAGAAAAAAGATGAAGCACATCAAAAGAATTAAAATTATTTTTATGAACTGAACCAAACTGGTTTTTGATTTAGCCTTTAGGATTTCATGTCATTCACAACAAGACACATTCTGCCCTATTTGTCTTAACACCTCATCCTTTTTCTTTCTTTCCTTTCCTCTGCCAAACTTGCCCTAAATGTGGGCTTCTCTCTTTGAAAAGAGACAGTCATAGTATTACCAGCACATAGAATACTAGCTCTGGTTTACAATTGGTTCTTCATGTGACAACCTTTTTAAAGTAGGGAGATTAGACAGACTGGGATGGCCAAAGCAAGATACTGTTTTTTATCGTGGACAAGAGACCCAAATGCTGAGGTGCTGAGTTTTGCCACATACTTTTCATTTATCAAAACTGCAGCTCAGACTTAATCACGGTTTTCCAGAGAATGCTTTAGCAGACATGCATATTTCTCCACTAAAACTTATCACACAATAATTGGGAGGGATTCTTTCTCTGTAAGACCCATCCATAGACATTATTTCAGACTCCATGCCTGTTCTATCACCAGTCCTGTAACACATCAGCTTTTTAGCTCTGTTGGCCAATGCATGCAAAAAATGATGATGTCTCTGTCTGCCTAAATATGAGTAATTGTCATAGAGATCATATAACACTGGTAAAACTCTTATCAAGAGTTAACTTGAGTCAACTATCCTCTTCACATTTCACTCTTCACACTGCCGATAATTTAATAGTAATGGTATGATTTGCTCATCTCTCTTGTTCTCTTCCTCTCCCCTCAAAAATGGGACATTCTCAGAGTGTTGGTTTGACTGTCTTTAATTACATTTTATGAGAAAGAATGACTCTTACCAGAATCTTGGAAATACCCCTTCCCAGTCAGCCTTGCAATTCAAGGCCAGCCAGCGCCAAGCCTGTTCCACTGAAGCAAGCAGAAATGTTGCTCATAACACAACTGGCGGCAAGCCCTAGAGCTGATGTGAGAGAGAGCAGGATCATGTCACAAAAACATCATAAAATAAAGAAAAAAAAAAACCCAGTCAAATCTTGCCAGTGACAAAGCTGTTGAGAAGTTTTTTTGTGCTTTGTACAGATCATTTGGTAAGATCTGGAGATACAGACCTTTTTATCTGCATTTAGTTTGCAATCATGAACATCAGTGAGAAAATTCAACACTATCAGCTAATGCAAGTTCAGCACTATTCCACCACACTTCATAGAACCCTGTCATTTTATACTAATCAGAGCTTAGAACATTTATGTAATTCCACAGATATTTTTTTTTAATTGTTTGGAAAGACTATAAACCTGCACTTCAGATTTAGGAAAAAAACAAAACTTAAAAATAGTGTAATGACCCTGCTTCTGTGTGCTGATTAATGGGAGAGGTCACGCCAGGAGTTAAAAATTCAGGATTAGGTTAGTTGCAAAGGTTTTGATTATACCTTTTCACCAGCAGTGAGGGTTTAAATCCAGGCCAGCTTGTGACGTCACATTTTTTGTCTTAAAATTGTTTCACAACTTGTCCTCTATATCTTCAAGACTCACAACACAAAAGCCATGCAAGTCTTGTTGAAATAATGCAGCCTCAAAATTGTAACACCCATTTTCCTTACATGCTGTTATGACAGTACCACAGGGGCATTTTCTAAGACTGGGCACCTACTGGTGAGGAACTTCATAGGTGCATTTAAAAGTTTATGTTTAAATGCCTGAGCCTGCAGAGTTAAGCATTTTTAACACACCATGGCTGAGTGACATGCTTTAGGTTTTGAGAGCATTTACAGCAGAATCTTCATAGGAGTAGGTCTTGGACAGCAAATGGAGATGGTGTAGGACAAAATAAGCAGGTTTTTTTTAAGATAAAAGCAGCATCAAGAGATAAATCAGCTCAGTGTCGGGGTAGTATTTGTCATGTGCTCTTATCTTCACACATCTGAGTATTCTAAGAAATCTCAGGAACAAGCAGAGGTGTCACACTGCGCCTTGGTGCCGCGTTCTTTTTTGCCACCTGCTACAGCTGATAACTCGCTCAGCCCAGAAAATCAATACAGAAATTTCTGTCAATTTCCTCTTGCCTGGCAGAGACATCTGGGCCTTAGCACGAGAAACAACTCATAGTTAAGCTACAAGTCCAGTGTATCAAAAGAAATGCCTCTACAGACTTCCTCCACCCTCTTCTAGCTTGTCAAAGCTCTCCAACAGCTCAGTCCTGGCAGAAAATACTACACCAGAACATTTTATAGTGGCCCAATGTTCACACATTATTTGGATTAAAATAAAGTGCTATGAGTTCATAATCTTAAGACCTGTAGCAACTTACAAACCCAAACATTGAGAAGAGTATCCTTAGCACATGTGAAACTCCAACCTTTACTCGTTGGCAGCAGGGAAATACATTGTCATTGTATACAGCAAATAAGTAAGTAAAAACAGGATTGCTTGGTTTTTTCAGAGCAGGCAACAGAAAGTGATATGGTAGGTATTACTGTCAGGAAATTTATTATCAGTCGCTGGAAATCCTGATGCAGCTTGCAGAAGACATGAATGGAAACACTGTGTGCTTTCTGTAACAATGACAGTTTTAGCCAGCTAGCCAGCTGCTTTCAAATACCTAAATTACCTGTGTGTTTTTCAACCCAAGCTTCCTGCAGTTCAACTCAGCCACTGAAACTTCCCCAAGGGAAAAGAAATGCAAAACATTTAAAGAGGCACACATGGCTTCCTAAGGACATGCAGCAGAACAGAAAGAAGGGCTAAGAGATGGTTCAGTACCTGGTCTGACATAATTCAATGGCTCCTGTCACTGCCTTGTAAAAGGCTGGGGCTTAAAGAGAATAGGGAGTTCTTTTCACCTTAATTCTCTCTGATATTTCCCTATATTCTCTTTGTCTATTTTATGCTTGTTACAAGCCTAAGAGAGTCCAGATGGCTGTTAAATATCCATTTAAGGGGCTCAGCAACAGAATTGCAACAATTAGAGCTTAATTTAAATTAAAATTTAAAGAAATAATGTACAACAGTAAACAGACATGCCTTTTTTTTTTTTTTTTTTTCATTTCCTTACACTTTGACTCATTTTTCCCACACCCAGGCTTTATGCCAGTCCCATTTTATGCACCACCACCTGGCCTCCTCCAGGGCAGAGCTCTTCCCAGGGTAAGCAGTGGATGGCAGTAGCTCATCAGCTGCTGAGCCCTGCCCGTGGAGTGAAATATAGTTTAATACAGTTATTTATCCCAATTTGAAATATATGCCCCTTCTTTCCCACCTTCAAAAAGCACTATTTAAATCTATTTAGAAAGAAGTCAGCAGTCATCAGTAGGCTCTTGGGGTTGAGAGGCCATACTGGGAAATACCAGGCTGCCCTTTTTAGCTCCCTTCTGCTTGTAGTTTGGGTGGGGCAAGGTGTACCTCTGATCAGTTCTGTCACCTGTA
The DNA here is from genome assembly GCF_017590135.1 of Pyrgilauda ruficollis. NCBI lineage: Eukaryota > Metazoa > Chordata > Aves > Passeriformes > Passeridae > Pyrgilauda > Pyrgilauda ruficollis. The sequence goes on along the minus strand of NW_024524934.1, from coordinate 4,562,820 downwards.
AAACTCACTTGTATCCCGTCATTCTGCACATCAGGAACTGCAGTTCATGCCAACAGGCCAAATTCTGCCCTCACGGTACTGCTATAAATTCAGAGTAATTTTGGTTGCTTCAGTAGGTTTATTTGCTCTTTGTCCTTGTGAAACAATGTAAACTACAGTGTTTGTATCTGCTGTAAGCACGAGAATGGTCTTCTTGTTGCCGTAGTTAGGAATGTTCTCTCTTGCAGCCTAACATGCATTTTAATCCTGGAAGAAATAGAATGTTGGTTTTTCCCCCCCTATATTTAGGAAAGCGGGATTTAATGAACCACAGGACTGGATATTTTGTAAAGTACATGCACATTCAGCTCTTTTTTGTTGGTTAGGGGCATGCCATTGGCATGGAAAAGGCCCAAGTAATTGCTTTTGGAAGAGCGTGGTCTTCAGAAAGAACAGAACAAACTTTCTGCTCAGTTGTCTTTGTTTTGCAGTACTGAAAGTTTGAAGGCTCATTACATGTTTCACCAGAGCCAAAGCTGGTCCCTGTTAGCTGCTCTGCACGGATTAAGTGGTTAACAATGTTTTGAGAATGTTGTTGGGCTAGATAGTTTGTGGGAACACCATCTGTTCCCTTTAACACATAAACAAGGAAAATTGCTGGTTTGAAATGCAGGATTATTTTTTTATACTTGGGTGACCACAGGCATTCTTGAAAGAGAAGAGGTAAAAGGGAAAATAATCCTCATGAGGTATGAAGTGCAATGACATTTGTTAGAAAATAAATTTGTGAGTGTCAGATGGGGCTGCTATCCCTGTTCTAGAAGTGGCTAATGTGGAACATTTCCTTTGCAGTCACCTCCTTCCTTCTGAATTCATCTTCAAAAGTAAACTACTGTGAAAAATAAAACCGTAAAAAATTGTTCAGCAATGCATTGGAAGGGCTGAGCATCCCTTTCAGAAGCAGCAAATTAATTTAATATATTAATGGGTAAATGCACAAATTCAAAAGTTACTTCTAAATATCCAAAATGAAAAGTTACAGAAGTTACTTCTGTCTCTTACTCAGACAGAAGAAGCAGCACAACCCCATGATGGCCCACGTGAGGTCATGAGAGTAAGAACAAATGCCCCACATTTTCCCTTTGTCAAATAGTGTGGGCATTCTTTTAATTACTGTTACAAAATGTTTACTCAAGATAAGCTTTGGTGATGAGCTTCTTCTGTTCTGAATTGACCAGGAATAAGCAGTCCAACTTAAAGAAAAGTGTTGGAAGGAAAGAGGGGTGGAGGTACAACAGGAAACATTATTGTACTCGGTACAGACCAGATTATCGTCTGCAGGAGATTTTGCTGTGACATTGCTCGTAACATGTTGTTACTGGATAATAATCCTCCACACAGGAGAATATACCCCAGTCACTGGGAGAAAAAAGCTGTCTTCCATGTTATCAGCAAACTTTGGTTGTTGCTGGGTTATCTTAAAGTCATATTTTCTGCCTTTCATATAACTTTTACAAAATCCTAAAGAGGAGCAGACATAAAAGCATCTGATGCATTTTATTTGGAAAATAAATGCCACCATAAGCAGAGTGCACTGCTAACCATAGCTCTGCAGACACCTCAGGTCTCCTGTCCACAGTTGCAGGCAGACTTTAGTCATGAATACCCAGAATCAAGCATTCAAACTTCTCATTTTCTTTGGCAGCAGTTAGGCACACCCAGAGCACATTTTTGTTTCAACCAAATAAAGGAGTGACACTGCTTGACCACTGCTTCAGTTCTGAGAAAGAGCAAAAGTGCCTAGATAATATAAAAAGTCCTGCAGTGCTGAGTGAAACTGATTTCCTTCATGTGGTCCATCTAGCTTTAGTGCAGCCTTTTAGGATTGTATCAGCACAGTAAATAAAACCAGCACCCTTGTAATTACTGTAAATCTTTCATATGGCATCTGGTATGTCAGGACTGTTTGAAAAGTGGGAAAGGCCTCTAAAGATAGGCTACCAGAGTAACTGCAGCTGCATGAAACTCCTGTGTGCAGGGGAGGGAGAATTTCTCTGCAAGTACTGGGCATGAGCAAGGTTCTCTTCCATGCATGTTCCAGGCTCTGTGGTGCAAGGATATCATCTGTTTTGTAACCAGGGATTCTTGTTACCAAAGCAAAATACCATGTTTACCTGTGAGAAGAACAAGCACTTGTGTGTGCTTAGGGACATGTTTTAGTGGTGGACTTGGCAGTGCTAGGTTGATGGTTGGACACGGTGATCCTAAAGGTCTTTTCCAGCCTTCTGTGATTCTATGCCTTATTGCCTGTTCTGCTTGGATCAACTCCCTTCTTTATATTAGAGGCCTGTGACTTTGTTCATGGAAATCAATTCTCTGAGCAAGAAGAGTGGTGGTGTCTTTTATCACAGAATCACAGAATGAACTAGGTTGGAAAAGACCTTTGAGATCATTAAGTCCAACCTGTGACTTAACATCTCCTCATCAACTAGACCATGGTATTGAGTGCCACATCCAGTCTTTTTTTAAAAATGTCCAGGGACAATGACTCCACCACCTGCTTGGGCAGACCAATCGCTCTTTCAGTGAAGAATTTTTTTCTAACATCTAATCTAAACTTTCCCTGGCACAGCTTAAGACTGTTGTCCTTTTGTTCTGTCAGTCATTGCCTGGGAGAAGAGATCAACCCCCAGCTGGCTACAAGCACCTTTCAGGGAGCTGTAGAGAGTGATAAGGTCTCCCCTGGGCCTCCTTTTATCCAGAAGCAGTCAGTCATTCCGTTTCTGGTGTAGAACAAAACCGAACAAGTGGGTATAAAAATTTCACACTGAGCAACCAATATCTGTCTTTTTGGACCTGACACATCCTGAGTCTTTCACTGTCCATCTAGGCAGCAAGCAGCAGGTGAAGCAGAGCCAAACTGCAGCAGTGCACCATTCCTCCTGCTTCCAGCGCTGCGTGGGGCCTCTGGCTGCCTGCCATGAACACCCTGTTGTTTCTTTTCTCTGGGACAGTCAAGCAGTTTCCCAGCATATTAGCAAGCAGCCTAGTGCCATTGTGTTCACAGCAGCAGAAGGGCTGGTGGAGATGGGCTACCCAGGAAACAGCCCTTTGTTTTTACTGTATGTACACTGTCAGTTCTCCCAGAGGATCACTTTAACACACTGAATGACTCATTGAAGCAGCTCCATGGTTGTAATGTTGGAGCCCTTGGAAGGGACCTTTGAGAAAACATGACTTAAAACCAAATCCTTCTGTTCTTGACTTGGGTAGAAAGTATCTGACTGGCGGTACACAGCTGGGGGGAGAAAAGGGTGCAAAATATATATGGGGAACTATTCTAGTCTGGTCACTAACCCCCACTGGCAGAAAAAGCATGAAGAAGTGATGTTGATACTAGTTAGAATTTTCTCTGGCAAACAGAATAATCCCAGTACTACATGAGAGTGGCCTGGGAGGGATACTGTCTGGAGTGACCCATGATGGAAAGCTTCCAGTAACTTCAGAATGAACTTCCTTAAAAGTTTTGCCTATAGATACCTTTTGCAATGCAGTAGGTGACTCTGTGGGACAGGAAAGGCCTGTCAGAAATACAATATTTTTAGATTCTTTTTTAAAAAAACTCCTGTGTATGTAAGCCCTATTAGCCCCATGCCCAATTGAGCAGTTCTCTCATATGCAGCACTCTGGAGACTCCGTCACTTCCAGTTCCTGTCTTCTGATGATAATTAAAGGAAAAGCAGTTGCAAAAGCCATGGTCTTCCCCCGCCTGCCAGGCATGACTGTGTCTCCTTCCCCCAAGGCCCACACAGTCAGGGCAGGGGCTGGTGCTGCCTTGGGATACTCACTGAATCAGACCTGTACTTGTGCTGGCAAGGCACCCTCCCGAGGGGGAATCCAGTGGTTGTTTCATGGTACAGGGGCAGAGACTGCACAGCCAAATCTGGGTGGCAAGTGAAAAGAAGGAAAGCCTGTGTTGTTAACATAGCAGAAAAGAGGTAGGGGGTTAGCATGAGGGACTTTCCCTGAAGACCACAGTCAAGAAAAACTCACTGTGAAATCTGTCTAGGATGCGAGGATTCCTTACAGCAAAAACTGCCGTGGGATCCTTACTGAGCATTGGGGTAGAAATGCTGTTGGTATGTCTCACATACATTTCTAAGGAGAGTTAGGTGGCTCTGGTATAAAATTTTCCCTAGCTGAGTACAAAGCCACATCTTATACAAGCCTGTGTAATTTCTTTTGTTGTGCCTTTGGGTTACGGTATTTATATTTTTTTGTTAGAGCTAAATAGGACCAGCAGAGGTTAAGATGTCAGCATTTCCACTACAAACCCAGTTCTCTTTTGGGGTTACATAACATTTCTTTTATACCACACTATACTGAAATTCTCCTGTGCAGATGCTGTCCAAGACTTAAGGCATTTATTTTTCACCAGATTTTATTTGTAGTCCTTATGGTGGTTAATGGTTTACAAAATGTCAAAAATGGTAAATTCTAAGCTTTCTTGTTTTTCTAAGCTTCATTATTTTTCAATAATGTTGTTATTGCATTATATACTTCAAGAATAGCTTGACATTTCCCATCTCTTAGCCACTAACATGAAAAAAACAAGCAGAGACAGCAAAATTGAATGTCCTGCTTTGGAAAATTTAAGCATGGTGTTTCTATGTAAAGAATTTCCAAAGCCACAACTCACAATCAGTTCTCCAGGACGTTGTGCTGTGGAGCACAGTAACACGTGGAGTCCTGCTGGAGTAGGTGGGAAATACCTCTGTGAGCAAAGGCATAGACTCCCAGAGACTAAACATAGTATTTTAAGCCTCTGGTAAGGAGTGGGGACACTCACCCCTAGTAGGATCAGCCCTGATCTCAGTGAGTGGGTGGTGCAGCCATCACCTCGTGCGGTCTGTGCTAATGGAAGGTCAGTGGGAAGAAAGGACAGAGCTCTCGGACCTGCATAGAATCTGTGCTTGGTAAATAGAAGACAGTGTAGAGCACTAGCAAACAATCATGTCAGGGCTGGTCTGGAAAGAAAAAATGCTGCATTTGTAGCTACTCATTTTAGAGCATTCAGCTCTCAGAAGAGTATGCAGACTAGTGTTACTAACATTGCCAATGATGCATGAATGTTAACAGGATTGGATTGTTTATACCCTGTGCAGTTACAGAAAGAACATCCTCAGAGACTTAACATTTCCTCTTTTTTCCTTTATCCACAGGTAATAACACCAGTGAGGTCAGGACAAGGTTATGTTTATGAATTCCCTTCTAAACACCAGAAGGATGCCTACGATATCCCCCCCGTTCGCCCTCTCCAAGGGGTAGGTACCAATAAAAGTGCCAACAGGGCTAACAGAGCACAAAAGGTGATGAATTTCTACCAGACTTTTATGAGTAAGACAAGTTCTCTCATTTCAGAGAGAAAATATGTTTTAATTAGATGCTGTGGCTTATTCACAGATCACAGATGTATTTCAAAGTTTTATTTGATGTTGACTAAGATTTGGCAGCACACCAAACACAAAAGTCCCATTTGTTCTCTCTGTTTTGATCAAAGAGTATATCTAAACAGAATAAACTTGCTGCCTGGGAACATTTTTTTTCCCCTGTGCTTTGTTGATGCATAGTTGACAGTAATTCACTCAGTAAGGGTGAAATTATCGCCTAGATGAACAGCTGCTATGCAGGGAGTTGTTTTCACCACCTATTGACTGCACCATGTCACTGAGCTTGAACTGTATCTTTGTTCTGGGGAGCACTCTTAGCAGTGAGTCCTCAGGACCACAGGCTTGTAGAGTGGATGCTGGCAGGACCTGGAACTCAACCACCCTGAATGTAAGGGTCTGATCAGTACTGGTCACATGTTCACCCCAAGAGGTATCTGTAATAGACTGGCCCTAATTTACCTCTCAGGAGGGAAGTCAGCCTTGACTTCATCTCTCCAGCCTGTCCAAAATTCTAGGCAAATCCAAGATGTTCTCCCATATGGAAAAAACTGAAGAGCTCTGGTCACGTCCAGATTTTCTGACAGGAAACACAGAAATAGGAAAATTCATCTAATAGCAGAGCTTTCACTGAGGTGACTTGTTTCTGTAATCAGTTTATTCTTTCTTCAGATATATGACATTCCTCCCACATCGGTTAAGGGGCCTGCACTTCCAGTTCCCATGGGAGAAGCAAAAGCCTTAGGAGTGTATGACATACCACCTGCCAAAGGGGTAAGCATTACTCTGTTTCCACAAGATCCTGTATTTTCGTGTCTGGCCAAAGACATGTTCTAACAAGGGTTTACGTAGGATCCTGAAGGAGATTCAGAAGTTCAAAAACTTCCTTAGGTTTTTAAATTATTAAAACCAGTGAAGTGAAGCACTGCATCAAAATTAAGGTTATGAACTATAAAATGATAATTAGACCTACATTATCTTTGTGGCAGCGTGCTACCTTTTTGGATTTTGCTGCTTATGGGAATTTGCATTGAGATGAGTGATTAAAACTGACTCTCAGTCAAACTTAAGATAAGTATCTGACTCTTTGAAAGTCAATAGCAGATCTTCCATCCCAAATGGAAGATGGTAAATATTTTGCTATTCTAGTCAAAGGTTTAATGTCTTGTTTTCTGTGATTCAGGTCTATGCTGCACCTCCATCTGCACGCCAAGATGATACAGCCCTGAGGGAAACCTTGCAGGATTTTTCATCTCCAGTGGGGCAGAGTGTAAGACCAGAAGGAGTATATGATATTCCTCCTCCCATCACCAAAGCAACTGGAAAAGAACTTAACAGATTTTCTCCTGAGAGCCTATTATTGCCAGGTGGAATGGCACAGACACAGAGTGTTTATGACATCCCTACGAACCACCAAAACCATTTTCTTGGACAGCAAATTGCACCGGAAAAAGATGTTTATGATACCCCGAGGGGAATTGCATTCCCAGGACAACAGACAGGGCTCAGTGAAAATCCCATCGCAGAAGGAAGAGAAGGTGTCTATGATGTGCCACCACCAGTCCTCCAAGACAATAAAGGCTTACAGGATGTGACTGATGGGATGAATAGGTTGTCTTTCTCCAGCACAGGAAGCACGAGGAGTAACATGTCCACATCGTCAACGACATCAAAAGACTCTTCTCATTCAGCATCAACTGCACAGGACAAAAGACTAATCCTAGATCCAGACACTGCTATAGAGAGGCTTTATCGCCTCCAGCAGATGGTGGAGGCAGCTGTCAATCACCTCACAGCCTTCATTACACCAGACTGGCGGTCCTATGGGTATATGGAGAAACACATCAATGAAATTCACTCTGCTGTGGATAAGGTAGAGCAGTCGCTGTTGGAGTACCTCCAGTTTGCCAAAGGATCGGCAGCCAATGCTTCCTGCCTGTCTGAGTTCAGCCTCCTCAACAAAATGAGGAGAGAGGTGCAAAGGCTGGAGGACTCTCACCAGATTCTTACCCAAACCAGTCATGACTTGAACAGCTACAGCTGGTCTTTGAATGTCCTAGCTGTCAACAGAGTGCAGAACAAGTGCGACGACTTGGATCGGTTCGTCATGGTGGCAAGGACAGTCCCGGATGATGCCAAGCAGCTGACCACCACCATCAGTGTCAACGCAGAGCTGCTCTTCAAACAGGCACTGGGCAGCTCCCGTGTCAAAAACATACCAGAGAATATAATGAATGCTCCTGACTGTGTGTATGACAGTCCTCAGATGCAGCGTCATGGAGAAAAAGCACAGAACCACTGCAGCTCCCTTCCCCCGCTCCTGAGTAAAGGCCAGCACCCTTACAATGCCACCAGTGAAGGCTCGGAAAAGAGCTGGATGGATGACTACGATTATGTTCACCTGCAGGTAGGTAAACCCAAGACCTTGTTCTGCACAAGGCCATGTAGGAATTGTCTGTGGTTTTTGTAGAAGCTTCTTGTGGGAAAGCAGCAATCAATTGCCACGCTAAAGCCTATTCAAGAGTAATTTCACCAGTGTGATTACTTCCTGTCATATAGGACTGTTGGATTTCTAATAGTGATAGCCTTTTGCTCTGCCACACTATCCTTTAATTTTCTGTACTCTTAGTGGTGCACTACCAGTGAAAAAGCCAACACAAAGCAGCCTCTGTCTTGACCTGTGAGCTGCCGTTTAGCTCAGAAGCAATTTTGATTTAACAGTCTCTTATGTTATACAAAACAGGGGAAAGAAGAGTTTGAAAGGCAACAGAAGGAGCTTCTGGAGAAAGAAAATATCATCAAGCAGAGCAAAATGGAGCTAGAGCACCATCAGGTATGTTCTCCCAGGTGCATAATTGCACTGAATTGCAGCATTCCTCACACAAAGGGAGCACTGGTCAGACAGAGCAGGAGGGGCCCTCCCCTTAGCAGTGTGCAAAGGGTGCAGATAATAAAAACCAAAGAGTTTAAAAACTCTAAAAGTTCACAACAGAAGAGAAACAAGCTTCTTTGATGTCTCACAGCAGGTCAGTCACAAAGCCAGCTTGAGAACTTGGCTTTCCTGACCTGCCATCCAGGGCCTTCATCACTGGACCATACTGAATACATGTGCCACCTTCACATCTGCTCAGTGAACATCAATACCATCAGCTTAAATATTAAATATTGTGCTGAACATCACTTTTAGTGCTAAAAAAAGTAGGTTCACAAGGTCAAGGGCTGTCACTTTTCCCTCATATTAATTCTTCAGAATGTTGTTGCCATATTGTATGGCAGAAAATTGTACAAGCAATGAGGAGGTGAGATCTAAAGGGTTTTCATCTCAAAATCCCACAGAGATGACAGCTTTTTAAAGATTGTGTAGGAGTCATTGCCACTTGGATCCATCTCTCTCACTTGTGATTTCAGAATACTCCAAATGAGCAACAGCCTGTAAATTCAGGAGTTTGTGTTGTTGGGGTTTCGTAATACAAATGAGATATTTCAGATGTTTCTCCTTTCTCAACTCTGCATGTTTGGATTTACAGTAATCAAAGCACTTGATCCTAGAAAACATACTGTTACTTTTTACTTGGCATAAGGTCACTGTAGGATACCCAGGGGTGTCCCGAGGCACAAAGGGAAATCGTAGTACATAACAGCATCTTATAAGAATACTGGCTGATGGGAGCTTTTGTTTTTCCTTTCAGATCAATCAGTTTCAACGTCTGGAGCAAGAGATCACAAAGCCCGTGGAGAACGACATTTCCAAATGGAAGCCTCCACAGTCCCTCCAGACCTCCCACGACAGCCGCCTGCTTTTGTTCTACTCCGACCAGTGCGAGACTCACTTCAACTCCCTCCTGAACGCCATCGATGCCTTTTTCAGTTGTGTCAACTCCTCTCAGCCCCCCCGGATCTTCGTGGCACACAGCAAATTCATCATTCTGAGCGCTCACAAACTCGTCTTCATTGGGGACACGCTTGCGAGGCAAATGACGACTCAGGACATGTGCAACAGAGTGATGAACTCCAGCAACCAGCTGTGTGAACTGCTGAAGAGCGTTGTTCTGGCCACCAAGGCGGCTGCCTTGAGTTACCCCAACACAGCATCCCTGCAGAAGATGGTGGACCGAGTAACAGAGCTCTCTCAGCACGCACAGTTGTTCAAACTCTCACTGGTCCAAATGGCGTCCTTATGAAACCCAGCAGAATCCAATCCGTGAGCAGCAAAACGGAAGAGCAGACAAACTGGAGCTATTTTTATGTAAATGGTATCTTTTTTTAGATATTTTTTATTAAATATTTTAAATACATTCTTATGCATTAGAGAGTCTAATCAAATCAGGGATCTGGGAATATTGTCTGGTTGTGTATTATGTTTCTTACACACATTTAGATTTGTATACACGGGGTATATGTATATGTTGCTACCTTCCCTAAAACATCAATTAAGCACCTTAAAAATTACGTGTCAGGTAAACAGTGCATATCTTTTGTATATACAGCCTGTTTCCTCAGCATATGTGTTAACTGGATGCTGCACTCTTTTTGTTTCATTCCTTCTTGATGCTGGAGCATGGACTTGGTTGTGAAACCTACTTGTAGCAATCCATGAAGCAAGTGTAATGGTTCTCATAGAACTCCATTCCCTTCTTAGAAATTACTTTCTATAGGTTAATCTGTGAAGGTTTAACTCCTCCTGATGTTACTTGGTTGTGTAAAACATTTGGTCATTCTGACCAACATACATGCACAGCTGCAATAAGCAACATATCAAGCAAGGCATACAGCATTTGGGAGAAAAGCATTTTTAGACCCTGTAAGAAACAGGACCTTCAAAGGAGGAAGGCAGAATTGTACATATTTAATATCTTTTGGCATTCAGATTTTGCTGTTTCTAATAACTCTCCAACATGGGATTTCAAAACCGTGGATGGATTCCTATCAATGTAATTTCATACATGTTTACTTTGTATGTCCTTGCATTGGCAATTTAATTTAACAGTCAGGCTTGAAAGCCTTATTGTTTATGGACTCAATAGTTGTCCCGAGGGCATCCCAGCATCCATTGGGCTCATCTTTGAGGCTGTGGATGATCAAAGTTTCAAAATACCAATCCCTTTCAGAAGGATTAACATACAAATTGTATTTTGTATGGAAAGAAAAGAGCTTAATTTGAAATAGATATTTAAACATCTCTATAGCATATACACAATTTAATGAAGAAATAGCACTTAATTGTCTAGGACATATTATTGGGAATTAATTGCATCTGTTGCAATTTTGATTTCCATTCAACAACTGGGCTTTTTTTCCAGAATTCTGTTGTGTAGGTGCTGATCTTTTCTGCACTACACTGTTGCCAAAAATGATGTCCTGTTTTAATGGGACCATTCTGTCAGTAAATACACACAGTCCCACCTAGTAATTTTCAGTGTAGACCCTTAAAAATTATTAGCAGAGTGTTATTATTTCCTTTAGAAATGTCGTGTATGCCGGTCACTCCAAAACCCTTATAAGCTTATTTGTCATCACTGCCTTCTGTGAACCCCATAAAAATAAGTCAGAGAACACCATTTTCCTGTGGTCTCCAGCCTAAAAGCTGTGCTTCAAAGTGAGCAGTAGCTCACTTCCAGGTGATTCTTGCATTTTTAAAGCAGAAACACTACTGTCCTTATTAATTCAAGGTGGTCCCACGTTAATGTGTTCTGAGCGTTTGCCAGATAGCTGGAACAGCAGGGTCGTGAGATCAGTAGCACCTGGGAAACAGGCACTTCTCACTTCTGCCTGACTCCTGACTTTCCCATTTTGTAGCCAAACGTGTGCCTTACTGAAATGGGATTTGTTGTCGTAGGTGACAGAACCATTTCAGCTGTGTATGAAACCCTGCAGCCTTAATGTATTGTCTTAGAGCAAAGACCACTGTTCATTACCATAACATTCCAGAGTGCAGAACATTCCTGGAAGGTCAGTGGTAGCCAGCACAACCCAGCTGGCTCAGGGTGGGCTCCAAGGCTTAGTCTGATGTGACATCCTGAAAGAGCAGTTGTGATTTTGTAACCTATAACTAGTTGCCAAAAAGCAATCTATGTGAACCTGTTTTGTACTATTGTTGTTTGGGATTCTTTTGGATTTCCCTGTCCATTTTTTTCACTGTATATTCTTAGAAAGTGAAAATGTGTTTCTAAGTGTAGTGGTTATGTTGATAGTCTGTGCTTTCCAAAGGAGAACCTTTATTGCAACCCTGTATTACAGTTTGTTATCTTGTAGAGAGTCATTTTGGAATAATTAAAATTACAAGCTTTTTATATAAAAAAGGCAGCTTGGTCTTGTTTTTTTCTTGTTTTCAGAGTCTTCTAAGCATATTCAAGTGAAATATTGCTGCTTGCTAATATTATCAAAGCCATTATAAAATGAGGAACTCATTTTCTTTTTTTCACTGGTCAGTGCTTATAGTGTGAAATGAGAACTTGGTGGTTTAAGAGGAAGGGATGGACAGTTTCTCTGCCTGTCCAGAAGCAGCAGGTGAAGCATTTATCCAACTCAGCCACACAAGCTATCAAGTCCAAAATACATCTATGAGGGCCTACAGTACACTCAGCCACAATCCTGCCCCATTCCTTGTGTGTATTCCTGCGCTGCATAAGCTGCATCCTGAACCACCTCAGCCTGGCACGGACAGTGGTCCTTCATCTGAGTGGGGCAGTTCCTCTCAACATGATCCCACAGGAAGCTGGGGATCACAGGACACAGCTGTGCCTTCCACCCATTCTGGCCTGCTCCCTCTCTCCAGCACTTACTGGTGAAGCCATTATCCACAGGAACTGGAAAAGCAATTTTGCTCAGTACAGGCACCTTTCTCCCCATAGCCAGTGGTAAGAGCACCCCTCTTCTACTACATGCCAGGTTGAGCATTATGTGGCTGTGAGTTCTGTCGGAAATAACCCCATGGCTTTAAGGATCACAAAGTTTTCCCTAAATTTACTTTCACATTTCACTGCTGCCAAGGCACTCACTGCCCAACCTCCTGTCAAACACCCAGGGGTGCAAGGAGGAGAGAGAAAGCCCAGGGCTGGCGCTGTCCTTGCACCAGTTTTTGGCTGCTAATGAAAGACATCTCTGTCAGGAAGCGTAAGAGCAATGAAAACCTTGAGAGCAAAGTGCTTGGTTTGGCTCACCATGTCCTTGCAAGGGGACAGCTGGGGAAACAGGGTTGCTCTGTGGAGCACTCTTCCACAGTGCTCCATTTTGCTCCCCTGCTAAAAGTAAAAAGGTCAACTAACAACAAAGAAGGGACTGGACAAACAAAATAGTTCAGAATAGAAACCAGAGCCTCTTTGTTCCCCTCCCTCGAGCCACAATGTCCCCATGCAGTTGTCAAGAAATTGCTGTTGTTTGGCAACCAAGACGATGGCCAGTGTGAAATGACTGTTTCATGGCCAGTGTGGAAAAAAGTCTGCCTCACACTAGTGGCAAATGCAGAACACTCAAATGCACACAAATGCATGGCTCTTTCCTGCGTACATTAAGTAAATACCATTTCATGTTTATTAGAAAAACGCTTCCTTTCCTCTTCCAGGATGATGAGCAAGGGAGAAAAAAAACAGGCAAAAGCCATCCTTGAAATGGGCAGGTTTTAGAGAAGTTGCCAATTCATAACAATATGACACAAGCCATAATTCATACTGCACAACCCCCTGCTGCTACCTCTGCCATTTCTTGCAAGCCAGGGTTGTGCAGCTCCTGCCTTTTCCTCAGCGATGCACTGCTGCAGCCTCAGCAGAGCCCCTGTGTGCTGCTCCAGCACAGGCAGTATGGGTGAAGGACACCCACTTCCCACGCTATCACCTGATGCCAGAGTACCCCCCAGCATCTTCACATCCCCCATAACTTCTAGGCCCCGGAGGTTTTGGCACTCTCTGACACAAACATCTGGGCTGCATTTCAGAAGTGTCCCTCCCACACCTGTCACCAGCTCTTCAGAGTGTTGTCACACCAGTGACATCTTCCCTCTGCCTATAAGCCAAGCATCTGTAGCTTTTCAGATCCAAATTCAGCTTTTCCTTATGGAACTTCCACTTCCAGGCTCCATGCACTACCTTAACATGCCTCAATCTCATCCTAAAGGCTTTAGAAGCTCATGGGATTTTCTCCAAAGGTAATTCTTAACTTTCCCTTACCATTTCTCCTCTCGCAATGTCCACAGCTTTAGTCAACATTTAGTCAGAAACATTTCCAGGGCAAAGCCAGGGTAATGCCAGTCCCAGAAGACAACACAAAGCATTTCTCCCTACGCTAAAATAAGCCTGTTCATTTCATCTTAGCCTGTTACACTGGCAGTTTCAAAAGCTGCATGTGCATATCTTTCTTAACTCAGCTGAGCCCTTTTACTGCTAGAAGGTTTTCCCATCTCAGAGATGGACTGTCTAGATAATGTAGATTTGGGGTCTTTTATAAAATAATTTATTTTTGTTACTTGCACCCAAATTCCCCCTACAACAGCAGCTTTCTCTGTCTAAGAGCCTGGATATAGCTGTGTGGCTTTTCAACATCACAGCAAAGCTATAGTTGTACCTAGTGCTGCAAAGTCCTTCCCAGAAATTCTTCTGACTTGAAGAGGGCATTGAAGCCAAGGGTTGAGAGTACCTGCAAAAAGTGAACAGCAGCAGGAAAAATATCTAATCCAACCCTATTATAAACCAGTTGACTTCACAAAGAGCAGGAACTTCCTGGGAGATTGCATGAGGAGTAGCACAGACTCTCAGTAACTTGTACTACTTCATTTTCCCTCTGATGTACTGCCCAGAGACAATTTTACTTTGATTAAATTAGAGCTAAATTTGGAATGGAGTTCACATCATGAGCAAGACCTGACCATGCTGGACATATTGCTGGCTGTTGGATTCATTTCAGAAACCCGAGTACATCATTCTCTATTCAAAACCCAAATATTTGGCCTTCAGTGCCAGTGAGTTATGCAGGATATAAAATAGCCAGTCAGCTGCCTAACCTTGGAAGAAACACCTCCCCTGGGCATTTTCTTGAGCTCCTGGGAAGCTGCTGGGTTCAGATCAGGGTGATCTTCATCCCCCCACCTTCCAGGTCAGTGGCTAGGACCACTTGGGGGATGGCTTCCCAGAGCAAAGGACCAAGAAAGATAGTTTCAGATCAAAATTCCAGGGCACAGTCTGGGCATGCACACTGTAGAGGCCTCCTCTTCAGCTCTCAAAGCAGCAGAAAATGAGTAGTTGCCCATCCCATGGGCAAAAGCTCTTTGTGCCTCCTGATAAACCCTTGTCTCTGCAGAAACAGCCTTTGCTCCCAGATGTTGTGGACTGCTGAACAGGGGAAGCTGGAATGCTTAGAGGGAGAGCCAGTGCTGAGCAGATCACTTTCCCATCTCTCCTGGGGTTTAATTTGCAATAGTAAGCTCCTCACAGCAGTTTGTGATTCAGTTCTTTCTTTTCAGCAGACAGCATCAGGCTTGGCTCAACCCACAATCGAGCTGCAGTTTGCTTTCAGAATTCTTTCTACACCTCCCTGGGTTTAACTTCTGGCCCTAGCCCACGCAAGCAAAGTCCACCAAGTCAATGCTCATCACAGGAATTCACCTTTCTATTGGCCTCTCCATGTCCATGAGTCCTCCCAGTCCCTGCCAAGGGAGAAGCCCAGTGCCTGGGAAACCAGTGGCTAAGGAGCGCTGCTGCAATGGGCTCGGCATCCACACCACCGCCCTGACAGGGGTTCTTTTTTCTCTGCTGAACACCAAGGGAAAGGATATGTTCTGTACACACAGCAATTCCACGCGCCAGGCTAACTGTGATAAAACCAGAGGCAGGGAGCAGGAAGTCTCAGGTCTCCAGGAGATCTGTGAAGCTCAGCTCATCTGCTCCGTGCTGCCTTTGCAGCAGGAACAGCAGCAGCTGCCCCCCCGCCCGCAGCGGGCTCCCAGAGGGTTACACGTTCCCTAAGGCCAGGCAAAAATCACAATTCCCTGGTTCCGTGCAGGCTTGCACCCACGGAGCATCGGGTGCTGTCAGCCAAAGGAGGGATGTAAAAACCCTGCTGCTGGGTGGGAGGAGCTGTCCTCTGAAATCACGAGAACTTTGTTTCTCCTTCCATGTAATTTCCCTTAATTACAGAAAAAGTGATCAGGGCTCTTTCCTGGATGTAAAGCTGCAGGAAACCAAATTCAAGAAGCCTTTCACAGCTTCCCACTTAGCCAGCTTTATCTTGCTCAACACTGCAGCCAGGGCTGCCCAAATGATTGCCAACCAGGAAAGCACAATAACAATGTCCCAGAAGCATCTGCTATTTATATGAACGCAGACATGGTTAAATGAAGGTTACAGTCAAGGACGAGCAGAAAAATCTGGAGGAGCGCAGAGAATAAGAAAAGACAAAGAAAAAAGCCTATTCTGGCTTTAAATTTTCTTACAGAAAGGAATCAAAGTAAATCTTACAATCTTTTGTGCAGAGGACCCCAGAGCATTTTGCTGCACAGTGATTCAAGTTCTCCTTTATTCCCAGTCAAGCGCAAAGAGAAAAAGCCCCAAGGGTGAGTGGCCATGAACTTGAAAAAGAAAAAATAGACTTTTGCTGTTTTTTCACCCTATGCTTTGTTTTTATGAAGGATGTTGGGACCAGCCCACCCAAAAGCCTTTTATCTCAGGAGGTGACTTGAGCTAGAAACAGGTAATTAGCTTACATTCCAGAAGGGGAGAAGTTAATTTACCTGGCTTTTCTTCATGAGGCGTTTCAAAGAGAAATTAAATTTTGATGAATGAGCATGTGCATTCTGCAGTGCTTGACCTGCAGTTAGTTTTCAGGCCTCGCTGCTCTAGACACAGCTTTCACTTGTCCACTCACAGATGTACTAAAGGAATAAGCAAAACAGCCCTGCTGGAAACCTCTATCACTTTCATGGGAATCGCTATAATGCCCAAATGGACATTGCCAGAGCAGGGTTGCACTGCACAGGACACTTCATTCCACCCTGAAACAGTAGCAGGCGGAGCTGCCTTTACTCCTGAGAAGGTGGAAATCCACAGGTCCCTCAAATATAGGCATTACACAGAAACATTGGTTCCATCCAAGAAGTAGAGCTGCTGAAGACACCAAGATACACAAATAAGAAAGCTTCTTCCTCACTACCTCCTTTTCTCTCCATGGGTGGTGATGTTCAGAAATGCCTCAGTTTGGATTAGCCTGTATCTACTCAGTGTGAGACACCTCAGATGCGATTCATCCTGCCTATCTAAAGACATTTGCTTGTGAGAAATGTCATCAGAGTCCCCTTTAAGCAGATTAGAGTCCAATCTATATGATTAAATCTACTTTAGGATGAGACAAATCCTCAACTCAATGATTGTTTGCATCTTAGGTCTTCAAGAGCAGCCAAGACAAGCAGCTCACCTGCAAATGACCACATGATACATTCCTAAATTTTGAGGATGATGAATACTACCTGGAGACCTGCCTTCTGAAACTTGATGGGGCCACAGACACAGCTCAAGTCACAACTTAAACACTAAAACACTGTAGAAACTCATGGACTCCCCCCGGCTCACCAAGCCTAAAGCTGGTATTGGTACCATCAAAGCACTTGGCCTGAGGGTTCATCAAGTCAGGGCACTCCTGGAGCCTGAGCCAGCAAATGTCACAACCCACATTCAAGCTGAGTACCCCCAGTCCTGCCACCTCCTCCTGCCCTCAGACAGTCTTCAGGTTTTGCAATTAGCCCTGGCTCTAAAGGCCCATCAACTAAAATATGCTCTGTGCCACATGGGGGAAAAGTTGGACACGCAAGTAACTCACTGTGCCTCCACTGTCCCAGCAGTTTTCTTGCCAGCTCTGTGCTTGTAACAGTGCAAAATCCAGGTGGTTACAGAGCTCCTTCCTTGGGAGCTCCCAGCCTGAAGGATTCCTGGGTTAGGTTGCTCTTCCTTGTACCAGAGCAGAGAAACACAGGAGAGGAGGAAAATGAGGCAGATTTCCTTAAGGTCACAGGGGTGGTTGATAGGTGAGGTTTAGCTCCTGTCCATGAGTAATCTGTATATATCTCTGCCCTGCTGAAAAGTGTAACCTGCAGTTTCAGACACTCATTTCCAGGGACAGCATGCACCAGATGCCAGGTTAAGTGGCTTTGGCACAGGAAGGGCTGAATCACCAAGAGAGGCTAAAGGAGAGTCAAACGATAGAACTCTTAGTTTTGAAATGTTGGTTTCAAAATTATTTTCTGACAAAGTGAATTTGCTTTCTTCTTCTAGTTAGAAATGATTTGTGAAAGTCTTTTTTCTTTTACTCTGAATGCTTCTCCACTAGCAGCACATATGCCTCATCCCATTTTTGCCTGTTTTTCTCCTCATATGGGAACGAGGACAACACAACTGCAAACACTAAGTACCTTACATGGTGAGTGTGTAGATCCAGCTGAAAGAGATTTTACATTTTTATTTTCCTCTTGAGGGAAAAAAAAAAAAAAACAAAACAAAACAACCTTCTAAAGATCTTATTCTTCATGCTGTATCAGCCAGGCACTGCTTATGCAGTGACCTACAGTGGCAGCTGGTAGCACAGGAATAAAGAGTCATGTATTTAGGCACTGTGCTCATTAGCTGTTAACCAGATAGAGAAGTATCAAGACACTCCTAAGCTACTTCTGTCCCACAAACAAATAACACATTATTGGGTAAAAAAAAAGCACCCAACTGGAGGCCAGGACAGGATACCAGTATTGCCATAAAATCCAGAGCCCTGCAGTTGACTGGTTTTCCAGCAAGTGATTCTGCCTCAGGCTGTTCTAGCATGGGGGGAAATCCCATAATTCATATATTTCATATGGAGCCTTACAGCTCATCAGCTACTTATCAGAGGGGCTCTGCTACAGTTAAGTTTTTATGCTAAAATTCCCATAATAGGCAGAAACAGGAGCCTGTGTCATCTCTTCTACAACAAACCAAAATATTTGGAGCAACTTATCTGATCCGTATGAGTTATTCACAAGTAATAAGTTCAGCAGAAAATGCCAACCTCTACTTCCAGGCAAGGCAACAGAGCATAAAATCTCCATGCCCTGCAATCATTGCTCAGATTCTCATCCTATGAAAAAACTAATCAAGGAGAAAAGTGAAATTCAGTGTTTCCCACATGAATGCATCCATGGCTTCCCAGAAGGACATTTTCTGACAAGCAGCTAGGAGGCCATTAAGCAGGCTCTCATTTAAGCAGTTCCTCAGCAATGTTGCTTTTCCACAAGCTCAATGATGAAGACACAATCCTTACACACACAAAAGCCACAGCTGTGGCTCCATCACCAGATATCTATTTTTAAAGCTCTCTCCATGTACACAGAAGCAAGTCCTCCAAGTCTGATTTTTCTCTAGCCCTCACACTTTAGGTAAAGAATACATACCTTTTGCACAAGTAGAAACTAATTAGCTCTTCAAAGCTCCCCTACACAGGTGAAATCAGCTACAGGAAGGTGGGACAATCTCATGCCTGCTGGCTGCAGCTCAAAGCCCAAAGGCAGTGCCCAGCTCTGATCTCTGCTGGTCCTGCTCAGTATGGAGGGCATCCCAGGCAGGAAAGGCTGCCATCTCCTCCCATGAGCTGCACTGAGTGCTGGCTTCTTACTGACTGTTCAGAGCAGTAAATACGACAGCTGTGAAACGAAGGAAGGGTTTTCTTCATTCTCAACTTTGAAGACAGTTTTAGTTGAGAAAATGTGCATGGTATTCTATTGGTTTTACTCTCTAAGCATTTCTAGCTATCAGCCTGACAACATTTAAGAAAGTAAGAATTTACCAGGTGGGTCAGGCCATGGAGCACACAGCCCCATATTCTATTTCTGAAGGGGCAGGTAGGTCTGTTCAGGGTAAATTCACAAGCTGACTGTCCCTAGTGCTCACAATCATTGGATATTGGATGTTAGGAAACACAGCACTGACTACACCTCTCATTATCCTATAAACTTGGGATTTGCCCATGGAAGTATCAATCAATTGGTATCTGGAGGTTTACAACCTTATCTTTGTGACATTCTGTGGCAAGAGATTGCAAGTTTTCAATACCTACTGTGTGAAGTGCTTATCCACACGTGGGACATCCTAAGAAACCTCGTGCTGCAGCCACCACTGAAGTGCTTGACCATCCTAGAAAAGATACTGCTCCTGTCACATACCTGTACCTTGAGATGGTGTCCTTAGCCTGTTGTGCTGTGTTTCCTGAGTGGGAAGCATGCACTGAACCCACCAGTCCCTCCACACTCCCCTCATCCTATCACACTTTCTTCCTTTTCCTAGGACAGGCTAACCCTGCTCTCCATCACAAGTACTTCTGAAGCACCTGACAGTCCTGGTTAAAGTGTTGATGACAAGAACGTCTCACCTAACATGAACTGAGAGCAAGAGTCTTGGAGAAGGGAGAAAATACAGTGTGACTGAAGTATATTTTCTGGCTAGTCAGCCTCGAGCTGGAGTCTGGCCAAGAGAAAAAGAAAAGCGCTGTCTTTTTTAGCCTTAAAAATACACCACACATACAAAAGGTTGGCTTCAGCTCTTCCTCCTGCTGGCCACAGGGCAGAGGCTTCTTCCTCCTGTCCAAGCTCCCACAGGATGGGTGGGTGGCCACAGCTGCAGTGGTCCAGAGCACTGGCAAGCACCTACTTTCCAGTGGCATTTGTGCTCCCCAGGGAGCTGCCAGCTGCCAGGCAGAGGAGTGGTGTAAGAGCCTCAGCCCTGTTTTGGTGTTATAAACAGGCCAAGTTTTAATCCCAGCATTTCATCTCGGTTTTGACTTGGAGAGTCTCACAAGCACTAGAGATCACTAACACAAGAGCAGCAGCCCTTCAGACCCAAACAGCAGATGAAGACTCCTCAGGCACACACCTGTACAGCTGGAATAAGCCTGAACTTCCCAGGCAAGCCACACAGACTGAAAAAAAAAAAAAAAAAAAAGTTTGCTTGTTTTTTTTTAATGCCAGCAACCCTCTAAGTGTAAATGCTAGATTTGCTAATGGGGACTCACTGTAAGTCTTGAGTAATAAATCAGGGACTCAATAAAGGGAAAATAGGTTTTTCCAAAGCCCTGTGCAACAAAGTGCTTCCTCCTCCCCTAGCTTGAATACAGAGGCAGCAGCAGCATAACTCAACAAGGCTCCCACCATATCTCTATCCCCTAGCTTTTCTCAAGAATTTTGGTCTTTAATGCAAGGAAAATGTTACACAGACTCTCTGTCCCCCGGTTTAATATTAATATTGTGCTATTAATATTATACGTTATATTAATGGTAGGCTACTATTGGACTAATACTAATATTAGATTTTGGGAGAAGGTTTTAAAGTAAGCCGATCATAAGCACTTGTTTTACTTGCTCAGTAACTAGCAGGATTTAGACCAGCTTTGATGGGATGGAATGTCACATCACATCTCAATTGTGAGAAGAATAAGGATGCAACATCAAGAACTGGTTTTGAAGAGATCTGGACAGCAGGCAGCTTGCCCTTGCTATCAGACTGGGGAAAAACCCCACAAAACCAATACTTTTCTTAAGCTGCTGTGGACAGTGGTACAGTATGTTTGCAATCCTAAGAAGTGCTGCTGTGGTGTTTTGGAGGCTTTTTTTTTTTTCTTCTTCCTCAAGCACGGTGAGAGTTAAGAAAAGCAGGCCTCTCTTGGCATTTTTGAGACCTCTCTTCCCGAAGCAGATAGTTTTGAGGTTACTTTCCTTTACGAAGTAAAGCAATGCACCAGTGCTCCTCGACTCAAGGCTCCATGCATTCTCACAGGCTTTTTGGCATGCAGTATACAGCCAAACAAGAACCAGGCTCAATACCTACAAGCAGTTGCCCTTGTACTTCCCAAACCCACTAAATAACAGCAGAATTACTATTAATTTTTAAAAATTAAAATAAATAAATAAAGCAACAGCACCGGCAAAGGAGTCCAGCAGCATCGGTCCTGCCAGGAGGGCCCGTCCCCAAAGCCTGGCGGCCCATGCCATCTAGTGGTGACACACGCCCTTCCCGCCCAAACTGGATACTAAAAGCCTCCAGGATGTATCTATTTCTTTATTTAGTATTTCAGACTGAATCTACAGTGTCCGGTTCAGGGATAAGCTTTTTCCACTATCCATGACATTCCTTGAGGGCTCAGGAGAAACGTGAGGACATCCTGGAAGCAGGGACAAAGAAAAGCAAAACCAAGTCTACTCTCAGTATGTGAATCTTTTGGAAAATGTAAAACTAAGGCTGCAAAAAGCATCACTGCTAGTACTTCAGTGCCACAATTGTTAAGTTAACCTCGTGATTTTGCCCAGAGAAGCTGTCAATGCCCCATCCTTGAAAATGTTGGGTTGGATGGTGCTTTCAGCAACCCCGTCTCCTGACAGGCGTCCCTGCCCATGTCAGGGAGGGTTGGAACTAGATGATCTTTAGGGACTCTTCCAGCCCAAACCATTCCGTGATTCTATGATTTTGGAAAATAAAGAGGCTAACAAAGAAATTCAGTAAAAGACTTGCAAATCAGAGCCACACAGTGAAATTCACAGCTCCCTGCCGGGGCATGGCCTCTCTGCTGGCCTGAAGGAAAGATGAGTATTTCCCCACGTGGCTGTAGCACTCATGCTGGTTCGTGCTTGCCTATGTGCACCCAACCCACTGACACCAGAGGTTGATCAGACGGTTCTGTTCTTGGAAAACCAAAAATCAAGTTGTGCCAGGATCAGAAGTCACAGCAGCTGTGGTGCCAGCCAGCCACCAACACGAGAGGGCTTTAGGGGATTAACATCACTGCAGAGATGCTGCAGACCTGGCATGTCCAAGCTAAGCACATCCTCTGCCTATGCCTTGCAGACACCTGCACCAAGCTCAGCCCTCTTGCAACCACCCAGGTCACCAGGCAGCATGTCCTGCTTCTCCTGAGGATCTTCTCAAAGCATGGTCTTTCCAGAACCTGAGGGGAGCAACTCTATATTTCTAAAAACTGAGACCACCGATGTTGGAAATAAGTGGTGGGCAGGGACAGATTTTAATGCATTCCACCATGGCAAGCAAGTTGCCTAACAATTTTAAACACGTTAAAGTCCAACAGCTGATCATCTGGCATCAAAACACTCATTTGCCACAGGAATGGCAATTAGCCCAAAATAAGCAAGAAGTTCTCACAAAGAAGGCTCCTGATTAAGTCCTTAAGTAAGAAGGAGCAGGGCACTGTGCTAAGAAGTTAAAGATTGACTTTAATAAAAATTCAGTGTTGACACAGCCGCAGTGGTTCAACTTAGCACACAGTTGTAGCAAAACTTGCTTTGAGCCACAGCCTGTGTTACTTGTGAACAAACAAATTTGCTGCCAGAAGGCTTTAGACTCCCCAAAAAGAGATGCTAAAATACTCTAGTGCAGAGGAGAAGAAATTAACATAGACCAAGGTATTCTCCTTCAGAGTGTTCTGAGGAAGACATAGGTTACATGTAACTTCTCATCTTGAAACTTCACTCTTACCTGCAGAGAAGGCTGGATGTTTTAATAGACTGTGGACACAAGTCACCTGCCTGAATTGCTCAGCACACCCAGACCCAGGGAAAAAGATTCACAGGCAAGTACCTCTCAGGCCACAGATCCAATATCTTCTTACCCTTCTTAGTTCAAGTACACTGCCAGCATATGGGACGAGTCACAGTGGCAGTGACACAAGGCCAGCAGAGGCAGGTACACCACAAATAGTAGGTTATGTGTTCAATACTTGGACAGTGACCAGAGTGGCCACATTATGGCCCTATCCCATCTTTCCCTACATATTAGAGTCCCTCAACTACCAAAGTTAAAGGAACATTTGTGCTATTCATTTCCTGCTATGGAAACTGAAAAGCCCCATGAATAGAAACAGATGGAAAATAAAGCCCAAGATGTACTTGATCACAGTGTCCCCCTTTATGAAAATAATTCCTTTGCCTGGAGTCCAACAGTGCTACACATGAACATTAGCCCTAGACCAGATGAGAGCCTTCTGCCAGGCACTGTGAAGCAGTGCCAAAGTGTCTCCCTTCCATCCAGCTTTCAGAGATAACACTGTGATTATGAACACCCACAGATGATCAAAGCATAAGAACTTCTGGTCGACGTGAAGAACACAACAATATTCATGTCCTTAACATTTAACATAAAACCCAGCATATTCACACTGCCAGCTTCCAGTCTGATCACGGATAAAAAATGTTCATGTAAGTAAAACTCAAGGAAGATGTAACACTGCTTGTATTTGATAAAGACTGTGTATTTTAATTACACAGAGCCAAGGCCACAGGACTCCTGAGAGAACACACGTGCCCACAGTACTGGTTGAAACAGCTTTTGGTGGAACTTGGGGCAAACTTGTACAATGGCATCTTCATTCATCCCACTGGAACAGACCCCAGCGGGGATCTTTGGGACCAGCACCAAAGCAGAAAAGCAAGCACGTGTTTCACATGCACTTGACACCAGTTGCCCTTCACTGATTGTTCTCACTTATACTAGCCTCCAACAAAAACCACCACATACAAATCCAACTTTCTAAGGTGAAAAGATCCAGGTGCTCAAGTCACATAATACATAATGCACTCCATTAGTAGCTTGTCTTTAAAAGTAAGAAGAGTAGAACAACAGCAGAACAGTTATTTCTCTCAAGATATTTCAGATTTTTCTTCAAAATCTTCTTTCAATGTCTGATTATTAAATAAAATAACTCAGGATACAATGCATTTTACTTAACAGAAGCAGTAAGGGATGAAGCATGTCCTCACTTCCTTCTCCTGTACATCTTCATTTCCAAAATAAGAACTTCCTACTTTACCAAGACACTTATTTTAGAAAAACTAGAGTCTACAACCAGTCTTAGAAAGATCAAAAAAGCAGAGCAGGGAGGTGGCTTGATTTTTGGGGGGTTTGTTGTTTGGTTTGGGTTATTTTAGTTGCTAAAATAAAACCCAAAGGTTTCAAAGTATAAGGTAGAAAAAACACCTTTACTAACAACTACTCTAAAAGATATACACAAACCTGCCCTTTACAATGAAGTCATCTGCAGGTATTACACCAGCTAGAATGTGACTTTTGACAAGTCCTCTTTTGTAGTGTTTCACACTCAAACAAGCAGTCTAATTCTACAGACAAAATCCCACTCAAAAATGTAACCAGAAAATCACTCAGGTCAAATATTCATATCAAGACTGGTTATTTTATTTTTCATCTGTGCAGTCAGTTAAAAGAACAGTAATGATGAAAACAGACAACCACAGAAGCTTTAGGTACAGTTTTGTAACACTGAAGAAGCAAATGACCACACTGAACACATTCTTTATGCTGGTCATTTCCAAATGAAACAGAAGGACATACACAGTTCTAGTTCAGTGCAAAACCTGGTATTAAGCAGCAATGTGATCACAAATTGCAACACTGTCACATACAACACAGGAAATTACTGCTTATTCAAAGTTACACAGCCCCTGCAACAAAGATGATATGACTGTATTTAAAATAAGAACCCAAAATACATTCAAGATAACGGCTGCAACAATAAGGCAATCGTTTTAAAAATAGATCCCACTAAACAAAACAAGACCAACCTGTTGCCTTTGTAAGGTTTCAGACTTGGATGGGTGAATTCAAAGTTAAGTGCTTACCCACCACTAGCGTTTCAGAAGGACATTGGTAAGAAAACCTGAAGACATGAGTATATTGGACTGCCAGCAATCACAACCCAGCTCTTATCACAAGCACATGTCCCACACGCGCAGCTTCGCTCTTACACGTTTGCACAAAGTGCCCTGTACAAAGATGTCACTAGAGTTTCCTTCAAGAAAAATTAAGCATTGACAGAAGACATTAGCATTTCAAATTCTTCCAAACCACATTATATTATATACCTTTGGCCTGCCACTATAAGACCATTAAAGCTACACACTAGGGAGACAGTATTATTGGCAGCTATGTCACAACAACATTGAAAAAATAGCATCAGCTGTTTAAGAAAAGAAAGAGACTGAAAATAACTTTGGGAGTGAAATGTACACCTACAGACAGAACGGAAGGGAGAAGAAAATTGTTTGGCTAGAGCAGATGAGCTACCCAGAGGTTCCATGTCCATCATATTGCATATTTGATCCCTGTCCACATTCAAACCCACATGGATTTCTCCTTTATTATCTTGCTCCAGAGTCTTGATTGTTGCATCTTCAGAGCTACCCTGAACTAGCCATGTATACTGCCATACCTTCAAATTTCTTCACAGCTCCTAGAAGCAGGGACTAAGTTACTGTTTCTTAGCCAGGGATACCATAGGCATCAGCCTTTTGCTGTCTTCTGTGCACTAAAGCCTAGGCAAAGTGAAGTGCAGTGGAGTGTCAATATCCTATGTCAGTACAGAGCAAGTTTATTTATAAGCCTGTATTAGCAAATCTTAAGATGAAGATGCTAATTTCTTAAGAAAAATGTCCCAGTATTTAATTAGCACTGCTAGACTGAAAGTCTCACCATGTGACAAGACATAAGTACACAAGAAAATTGTGACATTAAGTAATGTGAGGCAAACTGAAAGCAGCAGGGAATAGAATCTGATTGCTTCTGCTCAGTTTGAACAAATGGGAAGTTTACTAATTAAAGAAAAAAAAAAACAAAAACAATCAACCATCATTAGACATTCCCTTGCCAGCACGCAAGACAGAGGAGGAGACAATTCAACATGTGTTTACAGGATATGTGCATAGCACTGCCTAATCATGCTTCAAAATGCAACCTTATGCTTAATATATACATGCTAGCAAATGAAAGTCTTTTAGACTCCAAAGGAAAAGTCAGGGCTGATCTACCTTATGTATTTTAATACTGAAACATCTAAATGATTTTAAGAAGTGAATACCCCTCATTGGATTTTGATCACTATCCAAAACTGACAAATTAAAACATAAAGGCACTAACAGAGTGCTCTTTTCCTAGATGTAGGCCTAGTTGATGAAAAACCTAAATGCTGCTGCTTTCAGCCATATAACTGAACCAAACTACAATTTGGAAGCCACAGGCTTAAACTTCTTAACAGCTAAAAATACAAGACCGATTTTGAAGTCCTGATTAAGTTTTTATACATGGAACAATGATCCAAACACTACCACATATCCAGACTTTGAGAGAAAACTGAAGCTGTTCAAGACGAGACCTGTTGGTAGTTCTCCCTCATACACAAAAAGGTGTTTTCACGCATGCTCATCTTTCCAAAATCTCATGCATCCATCTTCAGAGTTGGTACATAAACAGAAGTGGAACATTTCATTCTGAAGTGCAATATCAAAACAGCTGTAGAACTCATCCTCAGAGAAAACAGGAGCAACTGCTGATTACTGGTAAAAATCTGTAAGTCCTCCAGCAAACATGAGGTATCGAATTCCCTGCTGCAACACTGTCAGAGTGTCCTAGTGATGTCTGACAAACTGCTAAGAGAGCC
This sequence comes from Pyrgilauda ruficollis, assembly GCF_017590135.1. Classification (NCBI taxonomy): domain Eukaryota; kingdom Metazoa; phylum Chordata; class Aves; order Passeriformes; family Passeridae; genus Pyrgilauda; species Pyrgilauda ruficollis. Next base: position 4,535,944 of record NW_024524934.1, on the reverse strand, counting down.
TTAACTGCTTCTAGGAAAAAAAGTTATGTTAGATACCAAATACCTGATGTAAAGGTGTACAAGGAGAGCTAAGAGAAGGGCTCATTATCCAAACACCAAAGATGACACTTCACAATACTAAACAGTGAGCAGTGCATAACCCAGGCACCTTCCCATCTTCAGCACAGGCTGCACTTGGAGTAAAAGGTTCAGGAAAAACATTCAGAAGCCTAGCAGACTGTTTAAACTATAATCCTTCTTATATACCAAAACCAAGAAAACAGGTCTTGCCATCCAATTGCTTTCTTTGCATCTCCTTCTTTTTTAAAAAAGAGGAGATAATAAAAACCTCCAGATCATGTGCACCTAATAGGATTTTTCATATTTCGTTTATACTTTTTATATATACAAGAACTTAACTAAAATCTCACTTTAGAATACGTTCTAAAGCAGGATATCCTTTCAACTGATTTTTTAGTTAACGTGCTTTCTCAAGGTTGAAAAAATATATATATTCATATACAGCTAAGGAAATAAAACTCAATTTCATTATATGTAGTTACAGTGCTGTAAAGAAAAAATAATTTATTAACTATTTCAAGTCTGAAATATTTACTATGTTCAGACTAATGCAAAGGCTAAGCCTAAGGTCCAGGACCTGTTCTTCATCTGCGTGCTGAGATGGGAGATACAGGAGCTCAGCATTTTTGTGATGGAGATTTCTCTCCACCTCTCCCTTCTTCCAGTATTCTGTGACTTGCTGCTGAAGCCCTCCCTGAACCTCTACCGCAGTAGCATCATCCATTGGTAGCTCAGAAGTAAAGGTTCACAGGGATCAACAGTACCTCTTAGGTCAGTTTCTCAGTACGGTCACACCACTGAAGGACACAGTGCAGAGGTGTTAACCATTCACAGTTTACTCAGAAGTCCAACGGAGTACTTTAAGTCGAGTCTTCCGTAGGTGCCCTTCGCTGCCGAGCCGACTTCTGTCTCCCTCTCTGCGGCGAGGGCGGAGTTTCCTGTTCAGTTTCTGTTTCTGAAGGCTCGTTGTCTCCCTGCTGGGACCCCGTATCACCTATCAATTCTCTCAGGAATTTGAATTTAGACAGGAACAATTGCCAGACTACATACCATCCTGTAGGAGAAAGAAAAACGATACTGCTTAGTTACCTCATACAAATTGATAGCCAGCTCGCCGGCAAAGTGTATCCAAAAGGGAAAAAACATTTGAACAGCTCCCAGCCACTACCTGCCAACCCCAACAGCCCTCCACACCACATCCACTCCTTTTTACAGTCATAAAAACCAATTCAACTTTGTAAAAGTCGTCCTCATCCAGAAGCAACATTTAAGCTGCAGGAAAAGCCCTACGCATTCCAAACTGAACTGCCACAGCAAGTAGGTGGGTGATCACCATCACCCAGATAAAGGTCTTAATTGTCAGGAAAAAAGAAGTCCTGTGGTTATATCTCAAACAAGGACTCAGGATTCATTACACAGGCACTGTGAAAGCACTGGAATTGCTCCCCTCACCCAGAAAACACTCCGTTCTGGAAATCACATTTTAAAAATTGCATTACATGATCACTATTAAGCACACTTGCTCAGATCCTCAAATTAATATCATATTTTATAATAAATCCTATTCTGAAATGGACAAGGTCTTCTTTATGTTCATTAAAAGACCACTAAATTCAGTGAGATCCCTCGCCACGCCCAAATCCCACTAAAGTAAAATTAACATTCTGTGGTAAATCTGTGTTCTGCTCCACTGCTAAAATACTCTGGGTCCCAAAATTATGCAAGTAAAGAGCTGAGATGGCCACATTTCTAGAATCTGTCTAAAAAATACTGAAGATCCACCTGCTCCTCCTCCTCTATCTTGTCTAAGTGTTTCTGTAACAGATAGCCAAAATAAAACTTGAAAAAGCAGATATTAATATACCTAAACCCAAGCCAGGATCTTCATTTTAAGAGAACCCACTGAACAGGAACACAACTTATCTGTGAAATACAGTTAAGTGGAGCAAAATTTAAATAGCTCTTTGAAAACAAATGCTATACAAACATCATTTGTAACACCAACACTGATCTGGCCTGCACAGAGACTAGATTTAATAGACCCATTCTCGGTTCAGAAGGTCTTGCCAGCTATTTGAGCCTAGACTGCTGACCTATTCAGTTATTAAGAGCCCTATTTTATAGAGCTAGGGAAAACTGTCCTCCCACTTACGCAACTTCCAGCAGAAGCAGACTTCTTGGAATGGACAACAGGACACATTAGAAAGGGGGGAGAAAGACTAACAACTAACTAATAAATAAATAGCACTTATGTAACTACAGCACCTCTGTATTTCTTCCTCTTCTGTAATCAGAGTCAACACAGGCAATCCATTCCTTATGACAAAAACAAGATTCCACCCTTCTCCTCCTTCCTGGAATACTTTTCATAACCTGCAGTTTTTTAATTTCAGTAACTTCTCTGCTCCTGAGGAAATTGAAGAAAAGCTTCTGTATGACAACCTTTTATGATCTAAATTAATTCCTAAAGCCTACACAATATTTCCTTTCCCATGAATACCTAACCCCTTAAATGACTTGTGATTAAATCAAATCTGCTGTCCCACAAATGCATTACATTCCCTTGCACCTAGGAAAAGAAAAGACTGTAGATGCCCGAGTTTGGCTTCTCTATTCTTTCAGAACTAGGAGTAAAAATTGAGCTAGCAGCTCTTTGAAGGTTGATTCCATTGAAAGGGGAGAGGGAGAAGGATGAGGCAAAAATATTTAGGGCATTCCCAGAAGGGTTTTAGGGCACTTTATGGAAGCATGACTTGAGTACATTTGGTGTAAATAGATACTCCATTAAAGGAGGTATTTTAAATAAGCTAAATAAAGTGAACTACATGCTTCCTCTATCACTACAAACAGGCTACTTAACAGCCAGAAGTACTATGGAGAGTGTGTTGGGGAAATACTAAAGAACATAAAAAGTTCATTTGCACTCTCAACAAAAACAGCACTAATTTATTTTCAGTGTTTGGTCTGAGTTAGAGAGCAGAACAGAATGGTCTAAGTATCCAAAACCCCAAGTACCATAAACAGATCCTGGAGCTCTCTATCTTCAGACTACAAACAAGACAGTGTAAATAACCAGCCAAGGGGACTGGTTCTAGCAGCCAAACAAACAGACCAGGGGTAACAGGCAGGTGAAACAAACCACAATACAGTGGGTTGAAAAGAAAATTACAACAGGCTAAGACAAAGGCATTAGTGGGAGGGCAACCAGGCCTGAAACCAGCACAAAAAACCTCACCTGTCTCCTAGGAGAGAGACTCACCTGTCTCTCCTCCAGGTCTCCCAGCCTGTACCAGAAACCTTTAGGTATTAAGTAATCAAAGTAGAGAGATTTCTTTCACTTGCTCTAGTTACCATGCCAGCTTGGATGGAAAGGTAAAAAAAAAAGTTCACAAAACAAACACACTTGTCCAAATCAAGTTTGGACTTGCCTCTTCAGCTGAGCCTCTCTGTCACTAAATAAATAAGAATTTTCTTGGAAATAACCAGACTACTAAAGAACAAGTTATTCTGGGTAAGAAAAAAATCTCTCCAGCAACAATATCAACTAAATACATCATTAAACAAAACCACACACACAGACAGACACAAAGCCTGGAGGCAGATTCACATTGTCTCTGAATCAGAAGACAATGCATTTTCTATTAACTTCTCATTCTCTTAAGAACACTGCAAAATGGTAACACCCATCACTGTGCCATACTGAATAACTGCAAGTTACATAACCGTGTTTAGAAAAAGAAAATAATTGTAAACTAATTTAAAATACAAACACAAGAAAAGGAAAATGGGCATCTCAAGGCATTCTTTTGTGTATGTGGCTCAGTTTAGCTTTGTGGGCTTTTTGCTGTAGAGCTTTTCCTGGACACCTAAGTGACACCATTGGTTTGCATCTCTAACACTTCCACTCTGCTCAGGTAAGCTGCTCTCAAAGAAGTCCTACTGGTTTAGCTTCACCACACACACAACATTTGATTAGAATCAGTCTTTCAGTGCTTGCTTTATTTTCTTTAGCTATTTGATTTACCTTTTAAAATCATCCTTAGCTTGACTGAGCCTGTGGAAGCCAAACAGCACACCTACAACACGCCTTCAGCAAACAAGCAGTGATGACATGCAGACTATAATACATAATATTTCTACACTAACTGGTGAAAGAAGTTGCCTCTCAAAGCAGTAAGCCAGATCAAACATACATCAGCGCAGTGCAAAGCAGGGGATCCAGCTCTTGATGTAGCACATACCTGAATCCTGTGTTACAAAATCAAAGCTTACCAGTGTTTTGCAGCTAGGCAAAACAGCAGCACCCAGCCTTGCAGAGTTTAGTACTCATTAAAAGCTGGGTGCCACCATCTCACTTAAAAATGCCACAGCCAGATGCCATGCAAAGATACATCTGGTACTGTGCCATCAGTATGTCAACCCCCCTCTAATAAATCACGATGCAATGTGTTTGTAAAGATGGGGCTGTGAGTCAAAGCCTTTGACTCATAGAGGATGTATGTAACATGCATGCAATTCAGACGTTAATCAGATTTTATGGTTTGACTAGACTTCATTAAACTATTTTTTCTGTTACTTCCCACATCAGCTCCTGGTTCTTTGTAAAGGGGAAAGAAACAGTGATCCAACTACAAAGTTACTCCCACTGCAAAAGTGAGGGATAACAAGTCTCAGGTCCATCTATTTCATTCACATTTCACTGCCTTGTATGCAACAGCCAACAGAGTTTTCTTTATTGGACCACATTTTCCTCTTCCATTTGAACCAGGAAAAGCAAAAAAAAAAGAAAAACCCCAGGGTTAATATGGAGTTCTGGGTAAAAGCAACTTGATTTTCTTATGTGAAATACAAATGAAACCAAGAGAGACAGGATGGTGATGCAGTAACTGCAGTAACACAGAGAAGACTGAGCTTCCAGTTCTGACCCTGCTGTGGAATTCCTGTGTAGTCTTGCAAGATCATTTTACTTCTTTGTCCCTACTGACCTGAAAATAAGATCCTATCATGCCAGAACATGGGTACTAATTTAAAACTGGGGTATCACCATGGTGAATGTTGCCTATATTCAAATGCTGAAGTCCCCATCACAGAAAATCCTAAACAGCTACAGCTAAAAAAAAACCCCTTGAGATGCTAACCTTAGATTTGGGAGAACAGGGCTCTTCTCTGAGCTCTGTTAGATAACTCCTGCAACCATGCACAAGTGACTTCATCCGCATCTCTGATGGAAACAGTGGAGCACTAGTATACTGCCCTAGGGTATAGCTTTGCTATGGAGAGGATCAGCCTGAAGGAAGCACTACTCTGACACTGGGATAACAGAGGACATCAGGTGACATGGTGCTTGGCTCTGCACAGCTCCATAAACCTGCTCCATTTAATGCAACACTACCACTTGCTGCTTGCTGACTGAGCAAAAGGAAAATTGCTCTCTTCTCATCTCCCATTTATTTCAAATTAAAGGATATTTTCTCTTTATGAGTGGTCTAGTCAAGCATGACTTTCCTCATCTGCTAAGGTATTTCCCAAGAATTAATCATTGAAGATAGTTACAAAACTGTTTAAGCAAAGCATTAAAGAAAAGCTATTCAGGCAGAATTATTTAGGGCTGAAATGTTTTCCCATCTGCAGCTGAATTCATACTTCTGAAGTGAACCACACATTCATTTCAGCACTTAGAGTTACATGATTTTTATTTTAAGGTTGTATGTCTCAACGTGCATTTCATTAGCCTCTTTTGACAAATGAGATGAATGCTTCCATCTGTTCCAGTGAAGGCACTTTGGCAATTTCACTTGGCTTCATGCATTGCTACACTGGGAAAATATAACAAATACACAGAGGTAAGCAGTACTAGAGTTCACCTTGGCTGGTGTTTTATTTTATCCTTGTCTATGCACAAGTTCCTCCCATCTCAGAGGTACATGGAATACACAAAAGCAGCAATAAGACCACCAGAAAATCAGAAAAGATGGGAATGAAAAAAGTGGAAGCAAGTTACCTTAGTTCCACTTTTAAAAGAGCAACTGAAAATTTGCCGTGTTTACAGTACCTCAGTGGTTTCTGTGTCAGATGTGATCAGTTTACAAATGCTAGCTGCAAGCCTCCTGTGCTTCTTAACTAATTCAGATTATCACTGAAAGTAGCAGTTGCCAGCATTCAGACATGTTTTAAAGAAAAGGAAATCAGGCCATTTATTCAAAGTAAATTTACAGACAAAAATGCCTAACTCACATTGCTGAAGAACCAGCAAAGTAACTTCTGATAGTTTGTGCACTGAATTTTGTCTTTTCATGTCGGAAAAAAAAAAAAAAGGTAAAGTGAATGTTTTACTCATTGCGCACTGAATTTTGTCTTTTCATGTTGGAAAAAAAAAAAAAAAAAGGTAAAGTGAATGTTTTACTCATTGTTTAAGTTTTGATAGCCCTTATCATATTATATGTGGACGGGCAGCAGAAATCCACATGATCCTGGATATTTAAGTTCATTACTCTCTACAGGCAATCACACCATGAGTCCTTTCATGAGCTCAAAATCCAAGTCCCAGCTCTTTACACTCTTGACCCTTCATCTCCAAGCTGTTTCAACACCTCTTGTCAGATGCTTAGTCCAGATTATATCCAGCCCTTCCTATGTCAGATTTATCCATTAATTTGTATGTCTCAGTGGTTTTTGCTGGCTTTTGCTCATATCCTGTCACACACAGCACTTAGGCAGTTTCCTCACCACCTTCACACCTGGAGGTCGCTACTTTTTCCAGCCTTCCCAGGGAACTGCCTCTCACTAGCATGGATAAACAATTAAGTTCAAAGTACTCTTTTTTTTTTTTTTTCCAGTAGTAGTCTTGACACTGTTTTCCTTGAACACTTTCCATGGCAAAAGAAGTATAAATGGTATAACCAATATTAAATAATTAATAAATGCTGAGTAATGGAAAAATAATTACAAATACTATAAATCACTATCAAATCCCACTGAGTCACTTCTAACATGGTAACAGTTCAAATCCCTTCCCAAAAAACCCAATTAATGTGTCACCTTCCTCTGTTCAGTACATCTGAAATCTAGGTACTTTCAGTAATCATTTTATAAAGTCTGACACTCATTAAAGTAAAATACAATGAAGGATTCAAAGCAACGTATTCATGGAATTCAAGATCAATGTCCAATATGTAACTCCATACAGCTAAGTATTTACAAGCCACTTAAAAATAAAGTTATTCATTACTTCTGCTTTCTTTAACCAAGAAACCACTAGGCAAATAATTATGTTATGAACCAAAGTTAATGCTTAGCATTCCAATTCCATTTGTCATATACAGACAAAGGCAGAAGGGCCTGAGGAAAATGATGCTTGTTTCTGAGTTTGAACAGCAGGTTGCAAAATTGTGTTACACTTTCAGCAAGACAGCAAACAAAGATCTTGTATTCATACTTAGATATAAAAGCCCTAGCAATTACCATGCTGCATCTTCTAAAAGTTGAAAAGTGGCCAGTCAACACCAATGAGGGTAGAGAAACTTGAATAAATACCTGCTTAGGTCACTGTTTAGTCTGTAACAACAGACCGTACAGGACATGCAGGAAAAGAGCAAATTATAGCCTTGCAGTTCCAGTTATCAGCATTTCACAGATTTCCTCACCCAAGATAATGACCAAGATGTTGACCTTTCTTCCAGGAACTTTAAATGACAGAAGTTTCAGCATCCAAAATATTCCTTGTTGATGAGCTCGCAAATTATTTTCCCATTGTGTAAAAGACAATTTTTTGTTCAAACCTGTTGTTTGATCATTTAACTTCATGTACTCCACTCCTCTGCAATGATGACATTTCGCAATGCTTCCCACTTCACTTTTGACTTGCTACTCAGTGATACAGCCATCACCCCTTCTCCAGTCATCTATTTTCCAGGCTTGACAGATCTAACCTGTTTAAAGTTTCTTCAATGCAGAAATAATTTCACAGCTCTCAACAAAGAATTGTTACAGAAACCCTATCTTTTTAAAAAGAAACTAGGATTTCATTTTTTTAATGAGGTGACACACTTTATCAAGAAAATACACTGTGTGAGACACATGCACATGGATGATTCCTATAGCAGCATAATAACATTTTCTCTTTCAGGCTTCTAAAGTTTGGTTGCCTGTTTGCTAGCTACAAAGCATTACAGAGATATTTTGGAGAAATGCTTGCAATTAGTTCAGCTAATCCTTTCTTTGGGATAATAGCAGCTCAGTTTGATTCCATTATATTTCTCCTCACAAATTCCATGCATGTACAATTCACACTTTCAATTCACTTTCTTTCCTACATGTTAATACTGGACTTCACTTCCCATTTCACTGTCCAGTCCCTTGACAATGCAAAATCTTTCCACAATGCTTTGTCATTTTCACAACAATTAGCAGCTTTTAAATTATTAAACATCAGTCTTCACTCCCTCAGTTTTTCAGAAACCACTTGTAAACACACTTGCCACCAAGGTACCAGGTAAGTTCACAAGTGGTTGTAAGTCTCACAAGCCTCTCAACACATATTATGGCACAGTTTGAATTTGCTGGTGTGGTTTTTGTTTGTCTGTTTTGAGAGCTGCAAGTTCTGCATATTGGCCACAACATTCACACACTGCACTGCTGATTCCTTCCAAAAACTCCCAACAGACCTGCAAGTCATCCCTCCCACTGAAATAACCCTTCCCTCTGCATATTGGGAAAAAAAAAAAAAAAAAGCAATCATTGGATGAATCATCATCAAGGTTGGAAGAAACCTTTAAGATCATCCAGTCCAACCATTCACCCAGCATTGCCACCGTAGCCCCTAAATCACTAAACCATCTCCCAGTGCCACATCCAGACACCACCTCAACACCTCCAGGGATGGTGACTCCAGCATTCTCCTGGGCAACCTGTTCCAATCCCTGACCACCCTAACAGTGAAAAAACATTTTCTAATACCTAATCTGATTCGCCCCTTCAGTTTAAGGCCATTTCCCCTGGGCCTCGCACTGCATGCACAGCAGATGGCCCTCACTGCAGCCCCGTGTCAGGTGGTTGTACAGGGCGACGAGGTCCCCCCTGAGCCATGCCCGTCTCGATCCACGTAATAAAAAACCTCCTAAGAGCTGTCTTCAGTCAATTCCAGCAAACAGATGTCAGAAGCCCAGGAATGCCGGTCCCAAGTTTACTTCCTGCACTCACTGGCATTTCAGACCCATGCATGTAGAAGCCGCACAGGGTGACTGCGCAGGAGTCCCGTCACTAAAAAGAGCCCTAATTTCCAGAGGAAACGGCGAATTCAACCCCGAAGTAGGGCTCTGGGAGCATATCAAGGCTGGAAAGGACTCGGGAACAAAGAGAAGAGGGCGCTGCACACCACACACGCTCCCCCACAGGCCGGGGCACGGTGCCCTTTTCCTTCCCCCAGTCAATCCCAGCCAAGAGGAACCACCACAGATTGCGAGCCCGCCGCGGCGGTGCGAGGGCGGCCGGGGGGCACCGGCACCGCCCGCCGCAGCCGGGCAGCAGCCGCCCCCCGCGCCCCGGCACTCACCGCACAGCATGAAGAGCAGCACGCAGGCCAGCGTGGCCACGATCACCAGCAGGGTCAGCCCGATGCTCTGCCACATGGCGCGGCCGGGGGGAGCCGACAGGACCCGGGCCGGGCCGGCGGCCGCGGCGGCCCCACTGCTGCTCCTCCTCCCGCCGCCGAGGAGCCGGCGGCCAGGCGGGGCGGGGCTCCTGGAGCATCGCGCTGGCGCGTGGAGGTGCGCGGGCTGTGCTGGGAGCTGTAGTTCGTTTTCCTCGGCAGCCGCCGGAGCGGAAGGGCAATCCCGCCAGCCAGGACTACAAGTCCCGGTGTGCCCTGCGGCACGGTGGTGATGGTGAGGGCTGTATGAGGGCGGAGGGAGCGGCGTGTGGGGTAAAGCCCAGGGGCGGTGGCTGGAGCCCTGAGCGGGGCAGGGAGCCTCGGAGAGGTGATTCAAGGCGATGCTCTGAGCGGTCCGGTCTGGTGGAAAGTGCTTCTCCAGAGCAGTGGGGTGGGACTGGATGGTCTTTAAGGTCCCTCACAACCCAAACCATTCTGATTCCATCGCTCTATGACTTAGATTTAGGAATGGGGCAAACTGATTTCTTAATCCTCCTTCCCCCTCTTGCCATTCCTGCCCTCGCATCCCCCCAGTGGGATTGTATAAAGGGACAACAGAATATCCAGGCCTTAGTCAAGGAAGCAATTCTATGCCCTGACATGGTTCGAATTCCACCTGGCCTTGGCTCTTGCCCTCTGTTGACATGGTGGTGGCACATCAAAGCTGGCCCTTCCCACTTAAAAGAAATCTGAGGAAATAATATCTCTCAGAACTGTGAGATAATCTTGATTGTGATATGGACTTTGCTGTTAGCACTGGAATGAAGTTAAAATTTTCCTTTGTAGTGTGCTGGTTAATGTTTCTAAAACTACTGGAAACATGTGTAAATCCAGCACTACAGAAGCTTAGTTTCCCATGGGCATGCCAACATTGTAGTGATGCGTCAGAGAAAGCTAGTCCAGTTCTTTGTTTCTTTTATGTAGTATTTAAAAATCTTCCTGTTTAAGCAGAGCTAAAAATTGCTTTCCTGAACTCTGAGCATGCCACATGCCTCCTCCTTTTGACATACCTGTGGAGAAAATTACCTGCATGTGCAGTTCCCCCATCCACATCCTTAAACCTGCTGTGAGTTCACCAAATCAACCTAGAGTTCTTTCTTTCCAATCCTAGCCTTCTTTTCCCAATGTTCCAAGCCCTGTTTAATACTCTGCCTGGAGTATTAAACCACTTAGCATATCTTTTGCAAGTATCATTTAATTTGAAACATGTTTTCTGTTATTTTCCAAGTTTTACTTTGACATGACTCCTGATCTTTAAATGTTATTACAGTTCTCGCCTCAGCACTTGTTACATATACTTAAGCAAGTTTTCTTTTGTATTACAAACAAAGTAGTAACAGTTGCTACCATATTATTTTTGAAAAATAAGCTTCCTCCTAGCTGCACTGTTCTGTTTCTCTGCTTTTTTTGCTTATCATCTGCAGTTAGAGTAAGTTCTCTGGATATGGGACTACTACCTTCTCTTTTCTGTAAAATAGATGTCAAATTTAAGAACTATTAAAATAATCCAAATATGCCATCCTATGGTTCCAAACTCATATAATAATAGCAGTAATAGATTCATTCACATCACATCCCCAAGCATTGCAGAGCCACACAGCATTCGGAATTGAAGAATTTAATTTAACTTAATCTTGGAATCAAGTAATTTTGGAGCAATAAATATACGTGATCCATTTATATAGGCCTCAGATATACATGGGGAGATATATATATATATATATGTATATATGGCTCAAACACAAATAGTACTGCTCAAGGCAATATGGAATTTCAGGCACACAGTGATTCTTGGGCTGTCCTGTGTCCTGTGCAGGGCCAGGACTTGGACTTGATGATCCTGATGGGTCCCTGCCAACTCAGCATATTCTGTGATTCTAATAGACTAGATAGTAAAAAATGAAAACAAGTAGCAATTAAAGTTCTCATATGTTCTGTACAGGTTGAACGCCGTCTAATCAATGTATGTTCAGATTGGAAAACCTTAACTTTACTTATTTATGTTGTCCCTTTCTCTAGTTCATTCACTGGGCTAGTCACCTTGTTGTAGAGGGCCAGCAGGTGACTTAGGCATTATTTCCTGCCCATAAATCTATTTTGACTAGTCACAGTTACCTTGATCTTCATGGTTTTGGAGACCACATGAGTTCCAGCAGGATTTTCTCTATGACCTTTCCAGGGACTGAGATGAAGCTCACAGGCCTGTCGTTCTCCAGACCTTCCTTGCTCCCCTTAAAGACAGAAGAGATGCTTGGTCTCATCCAGTCTCCAGGAACATCTCCCAGTCAGCATTGTATTTCAAAGCTAATTGAGAACAGCCTCGCAGTGACATCAGCCAGCTCTCTCAGCAGTCAAGGACACAACCTCTCAGGCCCTGGGAACTTAAGGTATTTCCATTTTGTGTATATGTCCCCTAACCTGGTCCTCTTCCACTGAGGATAAGTCTTCCTTACTCCATTAGACTTTCCCTCTAATCTCTTCCTGAGACTGCTGAATGCCAGTATGGGTGAACTACTGAAATTGTCATCAGGACAGACATAAAAAGGACTTTCTGGCATAATGGCTGGGGCACTTCAATAGGAGGTAGATGTATAGGTGTGGGGTAACTGGGGGTGTTACTCTACAACCAAGAAGAAACTCTTCCTCCTCCAACCATTTAGTCAACACAATCATTGTTACTCTATTTTTTCCCAATACATACAATAAACTCTTTTGAGCCACTTTGTGTCAGTTAAGATTTATATGCAGATCTCCATATGAATGAAAAAGCCCAAACATGTTACATGTATTTACCTAAGACTTTTCTTCAGATGAAAGTTAAATGACATGAATAAATATACATCTATCCCACTGTGTATCATTTATTTGCCAAAAGTCTGTACAATGCCAGTGATGATGCACTTGGGATAGGTGAGCTGCAATGTAGACATGGTTGTTTTTCAAAACCCCATACAATCACACAAAAGAAAACAGAACTACTGTTGGATGCATGAGGTTTTCTATTCACTGAAGTTCAGATATTAGGTTACTTATACAAATCTTATCTTGTATATCCAATTCCTTAAGTGAATATGTGTGATGCAGAGTCACAAAATTGGAGCTCATCCATTCCCTGAGGAGGATGGAAAAATCTCCCTCATGACATTATGACCTTCTCTCCGTCCTCTCATTACATGCTTGCTGCATACTATCAATATTCTACATTGAACACTTTTTCCTGTGATGCTCAACACTGATCAATCTTCCCACATCTTCTCAGCGTGTACGACCACAGACACCCTGACATATATTTTGGGGGTGGGGAAAAGAGGATGCTCAGGCCATCAGGCAGCAGCAGGACTGCAGCACCAGACTGCAGTGAGGGGGCACTCAGGGGGCCTCTGCCCAACAGTACACCAAACCATGGGCTGGCCCAGAGCAGCAGCAGCATTTGACATGTTTCCTCAAAGCAACAAGGCCCCACAATGCTGTGAATAACAGAGCTAAAGACTCTTTAGCTCAGGGAAGAGGGGTGCAGAAGCTGAGGGCACAAACCTTATTTTCAGGGCGTGAAAGCTGATGCATCTAGACCAACCAGTTGTTTCACAACAGCCAGTTAACCACTGTTTGTGTTTGCATAGCAAGACAAGGGGAGGGATCTTATTATCCCTCCTTCACCTGCGAGAGGGCTGAGGCAGACAGACACATTTGAAATATCAACTGGTTTTTGATTGCCCCTTCTGGCCTGCTTTTGAGCTGGCATGTGGGGAAAATCTCATGCCTCCCTTTATTTGTAGCACAGCTTTTGCTGATGTTGGGTACTGCTGCAAGTGCTCAGCACTTCAACAAACCCACACTTGGTTACCTACAGGGAGACAGCAGAAGGAAGAATTAAATCATTGACTAGCTGTAAAAACTTATATGTAAACAGCACAGAAATTATTCTATATAAGGCATTTATTCTTGTCCTGAAAAAGAATTTCAGCCACTTAAGTTTGTTGGGGTTTTTTTGTCCTTTTCCAGATCCTTGCATCATTCATGGCCTCTTGTTTATTTATTATCATCCGCACCCTGCATTGATGAAGTGGGAGTGTTGCCGAAGGCTATTATTGCAAATAAGGCTTAGTAAAATGAATGTGGGCAGGAAAAGCAAGTTAAAGTAATCCAGGCAGTTTTTGTTCTACAGTGTCCTAATTTTTTAAGCCTTCTCTTGGCACATATAGTATCTCTGAAGGTAACTGGCAACCACATCAACTACTGGAGCCAAAATAATGTATAGGAACTTGACTGCCTATCAGTTGTACCCCAGAAGCCAGGCAGGTAGTTACAGTAAAGGCAGAAGGTGCAAATTGTAGCCTCTTCTGCTATTCAGAATATACTCATTGATCTTCCCACTGCTGATTTTCTTTTGGCATTAATACACTTCTCTTTTCCTGTGGTGGGAATACAGAGAAACAGCTTCCTCCCACCCCTTTCCTTCTGCGTTACACTGTTACTCATGACATTGTGAGCTCTTGGATGTAGGACACAGCAAGACCATGGTCCCAAACTGGGACCTCCACAAGCTACCCTAACACCAAATACTGGTGCCTGTAAGAGGTTCATTCAGGTTCATCCTTAATTCCCAGCAGTTAATGCCAGCAGGCTCCTCACAGGAGACATACAACTCACCTTCAGTATTTACTTTGGAGCCCTCATGCTTTTCCCAGTTCTTGGCTGAATTAAATGAACAGCACAGACTATTTGTATAAACATGATAAGCCTAAGAGGGATCAGAAAATTCTACTTACGTTAATTTATAGAATACAAAAATACATAACTAACCTTGTCTGTGACTGCAGCCAAGCACTTTTCCTGTTGCAAATGCTTTCCAGCTTTAGCCAAGCCTTTTAAGAGTAAACATCAGCAGTGTTCGTTCGTGTCCGAGAGAGGGTGCTAAAACAAAATATTTACTACAGAAACTTCAGAGCTCCACAATTGCTCAGTTCAGTGCTTCTGCCTGCATACATTTATTTTGACTTAGTTTTTATTTTACTTGCTTGCAGCTGGCAATTTAATGCAGGCATTAGCTTTACGAACATATTACACCAGCTGTAATTTCAAAGATGAAAATAACATTTAGAAAGAACTAACCATACTAGAGAAAAACAAGGGAACAAACTTCCAGATTTTCACTTCAGCCTGATTACTCAGATTTAATTGCGTGCAGTTTTATTACTGACAGTTCTGAGTTAATAAAATTAACAAAAATTAGGAAAAGTTAACTGAAGGCAGAGAAATCACGTTAGATATACAGAAGAAATTCTTTACTGTGAGGGTAGTGAGGAACAGGTTGCCCAGGGAAGCTGTGGATGTCCCACCCCTGGCAGGGGCCAGGGCCAGGTTGGATGGGGCCTTGAGTGAGCTGTTCTAGAGAATGGTGCCCCTGTTTATGACAGAACACCTTGGAACTAGGTGATCTCTAAGGTCTCTTCCAACACATTCTATGATTCTATTCTGTCACACTGACATTGTAACTTCCCATGGTGTCACTAGCAAAATTGAAATCTGCAGGTACATAATCACTGTCCTGTGCCAAAAAATTAGCAAAAGAATGGATAACAGAAGAAAGATATCCTCTTTCATCTGAACTAGATGCTCAGAGACCAAAGAGACATTTTCCCAGTGAATTGATAGAGGCTGCTGGCAGAAGAATATTGTGAAACAGTCATGACTCCTGAGTTTAAATTCCAAGCTTTGGAAGAGGTCATGGTCAGGTCAAGAGCAGTGGCTGCTAGTAGGTGACATAGTAATGGGAGACAGAAAGACTTTTCTTTCCCTAACTAAAACTTTTTCCTGCTGATTGAAACTTAGTGGGAGTTGAGCATTGCTGGTAGTTGAGTGATCAGTGATACCTTGTCCACCCTGTTTCCTACTGAGCTGTAAGCCCAGTGGGACCTGTCAACTTTGAAGTCATTGCAACTCAAAGGTGCTTTTCCTAAGATGCAGAGATATCCAAAACTTGACTGGACACCACCTTGGGCAGCTGGCTGTAGGAGACCCTGCCTGAGCAGGTTGATTGGACAGATGATCTCCAGAGGTCCCTTCCCACCTCAACCAGTCTGTGATTCTGTAAATTAGGCAGTTTGTGATAAAGTACAACCTAGAACCACCCCTAGACCAGCAGTGCTCAAGCTAACTCCCTGTGGTATTGCACTTTGAACAGTGGTGGTTGTGTAACAGCATTGCCCCAGAATGAAGTGCTGTTTAAACTGCCTCTTCTTACTCTGCCAGTTTTCAGGGAATTTCAGCTGGAACTAAGCAAGTCTATTTGTCCATATGTCAACTTATTTTTCTGCCTTTTATCTCAGGACAATGTGCTGCTCAACAATCACTGAAAGCTGGCTGGCAGAGGTCTGCTCTGCTTAGTGCCTGGGATCCAACTAAATGCATGGCATCACTCTCCCTACAAAACAGATGAATCCAAATCCGGCCACAGCCCTTAAACCTCCAAATTCAGGTCATTAGAGAGGTGTTAAAAATATCTGTAATGCTATTACAGCTTCTCTTAGATGCCACCAGAATCCTATTTGTTCTTCACTGGAGACACTATTGTTTTTCTAAAAAAGAAAGTTGCTACTGTAGAAGGAAACTAGTTAAGGAAGAAAACTATCAATTAGTATGAACATAATGGGTCAGGAGCAAGGAACTGAAGAAATTAGAAATGTGATATCTTTACCAAACTTGAACAGAGGTTTCCTTTCTGTTTTAGACAAAGAATAACAAGAATAAAGACAAAAATACCTTGTATTACCATATTCTTAGGTCTAGATTTGGCTTGACACACTAACCCAGATTATTTTGGACTATAAGGAAATTGGATTAGAAATTGTGAAGCCAAAGCATTGCAATGCACTGGGTCACTTCTATGTTCCTCTGTCAGTCAGCTTCCAAACTGTTCCTCGCTCTACAGCACCTAAAGAGTGACGAGTTTTTTGGACAAAGAGGACAATTTTCTGTTTAGTGAACAATTTCTCTTGGGAAAAAATAGGTATAGAAAGTACTTCTCAGTATTTCAAGATGGTTTGCAATTATGCACAAAGAATTAAATGAATAACCTATGGAAAAGATGAAGTAGGGGAAAGGTTGGCAGGTCAACCTCAGGAACTGGGGCAGTTAGTTTGGACTAACATGCTGGAATTGGAAGCTTGAGCAAACAAGTTTGTGTCTGTAAAAGTGGGTTAGAAATTACATAAGGACATGCTTTCACATGAATCTCCTGGCAGTATTGTTTCTGGGCAGGCAGCAGCCCCGGGAAGATCACCATCCTCACTGTCTTTGGTGGATCTCTGTGTCTA
Source organism: Pyrgilauda ruficollis (assembly GCF_017590135.1). Taxonomy (NCBI): domain Eukaryota; kingdom Metazoa; phylum Chordata; class Aves; order Passeriformes; family Passeridae; genus Pyrgilauda; species Pyrgilauda ruficollis. The sequence goes on along the minus strand of NW_024524934.1, from coordinate 4,518,922 downwards.
GATCCAAGAGAAAGCAAGGGCTGAAGCAGTACATGGAAGAAGAGCTAATCAGGGAGGAAATCTCAAAGTCCAGAACATCAGTGCTACATTTTGGACAAATATAACATGTCTGACATCAAATATGCTTCAGTTTGTGAAGAAGACACCAGTCCTGCACCACACATGCTTTCCTTGACTTATTTCCACTGTTTTTCCCACTGACATGGAAACACATGTCTGAGCTCTGGTCAACCAAATTATGAACACAGAATTGAGAAGGCAGCTATGAGAAGGCAGAAGTGCATGTATGGATATGTAATTTCTTGACAAATGTTCCTTTAGAAAATAAAATAAAAATTAAAAATGGTCATCATTTTTAAGAAATATTATTTTGTTTTGTTTATTAAAAGCAGGGATAAAGAAGGAGGAAATTTTCAACCAACTTTGATAGTTTACATAATTGTTTTATAGTAGCTGTAAGACTTTGTTACCACTTGTAACAAAAATGAGTTTTGAAGGTGTGAGATTTTGTGCTTATTACACCCAGCACAAAGCCACTTCCTTCCCTGACTCTTTTTCTGTTGTGTATCAGAGGCTGAGTTGTGATGGGATCTGTAGCTCCTGTTCTGTGTGATTTTTGTTTCTTTCCTAGCCAGCCTAAACATTTTCTTAGCAATCCCTCCCTAACAGACAGATCTCCTGGGAGATGCCACAGTTGGAATCATAGAATCATTCAGAGACCTCTGAGATAATTGAGACCAACCGGTAACCATTAGGTGGATCTCACTTTGGCACAGTGTGTGCAGGATTCAGGGGTTCGGGGATTCAGGTTAGAGAAGTTCAGCTTGTAAATACGAGTGCTGGGCCATAGACCAAACCCAAGTTGAATCCAAGAGATTCAGTGACCCTGTCTGCCCCCAAAGCGGCCCGACAATGAATTGAATCTTCCCGACAGGGTAGATTCCAACAAAGGCAAACGGCCACCATCTGCCGTGACAGCTGGGTGGGCGATGGAACAGCACGACACAGCCTCTCCCCCTGCTCAGATACTGCTCCCACCGCCTCCCCATCCCTCCGCTTTGCTCTGCCCTCCCTCGGCGGAGCCCCGGCGGTCTCTCCCTCGCCGTGCCCGCCCTCGCCGGCGGGGGCGGGCTCGCCGGTGCCGGTGCCGGGAGGAGGCGGTGCCTTATAGGGCGGGCCGGGGGCCGCGCCTGCAGAGCCGCGCCGAGCCCGGCGATACCCTGGACAGCGCCGCGCCGCCGCTCCGCCGCCATGGTGAGTGTCCCGCTGCGTCCCCTTCCCGCACACGCTCGCATCCCCCCGGGGCCGCCTGCCTCCGGGCCGCCGCTGCCCCTCTCCTCCCTGCCCCCCGCTCCACCGGGGCCGGCGGGGAGCCCCCGCTGCCCGCCCTCCCTTATCCCCGCCGCTACCCCCGCTCCTACGGGCCACGTTCAGGGCGTGATTTTTCGGGGGGAAAAGGGAGGCATGGCCTCAAATGCCCCCAGCCCCCACGCGAGGCACCCGACCGAGCGCGGGTCGGGTCGAGCGGCTGAGCTTGGGCATTGTAGGGAAGGAGGGAGGGACAGAGGGACCCTTAGGGAGCGGGGGAGAAGGGATCGGGGAGAGCGAGCCCCGGGGGCACCCGCACGGCACGGGGAGCCGGGCGGCGTGCGGGGACAGGCACGTGGAGGAACGCGGTCCTGGCTGGAGGGAGGGATGGAGAGAGGGAGCAAGGGATGCGTAGCCCCTGGGCATCCATCTCCTCGGGCCCCCTGCCCCGCTCCGAGCAGGTGCATTCTGCTCTGCTCCGAGGTGCGTTTGAGCGTGTTACATAAACCGATTATTCCCGTTAATTTGTTATCTTAACAGAAGCTCTTGCTTTAACCATGCAATCTGTAGTGGAATAGTGGAACACTTCTCTTCTTTTTTTTTTTTTTTTTTTTTTTTTTTTTTTTTCATGTAATGAATGAACAATGGAGTTTTAGATTCTAGTTCAGCATTTAAAAGAGTTAAAGTGGAACAATGAAGTCACCTATTTCGTGAGCAATGGCGATTCCCCGTAGCACATTGTGTCTTTGCAGTCATAGTAACTTTCCCAAAGGGGCTCATCCTGTTTATAAACAGCAATGCATTAAGTGTACTGCCAACCTTACAAAGTAGGACACTGTCAAAGAAGTTTTGCAGCCTTAAATTTTGAGACACGTTGGAATGAATAATTTGGCAAAGCTTGTTGTATCAGAAGCTTGAGACACGATTAACAACAGAGCCTAGTTTTTGTTTTATATGATTTAGCAACAAAAATACTTTTTTCCCCCAAAAAAGTCTTTGCATCATATATAGTAAATTCTGCCTTCCTTGAACAAAAATCAGTTTGGATCCTTCCTTCCCCCATAAATCCAGACATTAATATTATTCAAATAGTCATTCTATGAATTAACTTCAGTCCTCTTTCTAAAAGTCATGTATCTACCTGCTGTCAGTCTGAATCTGTTTCTCCCATGTATTCTATTTGCCACCAACTCAGCTTTGGGATGATAGATATGAAAAGACCCTATTGAAAATACCTAAATTGTGCAGTATTTTATGCTGCCTGAGCCCCCTTAGAATGACATAATTGAATTCCGATTTCCTATTGATTTGGAGTATAAACACAAAAACTATAGCTGTACATAGCTGCACAAAGTCTAAGTTAATACCAGCCATTGATAATGTCTTCCTTGTGGCAGAGGAAGAAGGTTACAAAGATATCTGGTGTTGCAGAAGGTAATGTACATTATTTATCAGTAATTGGTACAGGTAATACCCAGGTGCTCAGGAGTACTGAGGCAGCTGGAAAGAAAGGTAAAATACCCAGAACTAGTTAAAATGGTTCATTTTGATTCCTTCTAGGACTGAGATGAAGTCAGTTATACTAGTGCAAATCAAGGAAGCATTAATTGGTAATATAGGCATTGGCAACCTCAGACCAATTGAAATTACAGCTGAGACCTACCCTTAATCTGTTCTTTCTGGTTCCTAGAGCTGTCCAATTAACCTTGACATTTTTCTTGAAATGGCTGGAAGCAATAACCAGAAATCGCCATTCAGAGTTACACATGGATTTGGATTAGCAAATTTTGCGCTGCTGTATGTCCAGTAATCTTAGTGTTCAAAAGCTGCTGACATTTCCCAAGCTTTGTTACTCATACATAAAGGCATTCTGAAGAAAGAATTGCCAATCTGAGAAAGTCCTTGAAGTGGTATAAAGGCTGAAGGTTACTTTGGCTCTGAAAGTGGAAAGAGTGTCCTTGGAGTAATAGTTACTAAAACAAATACCTGAGCTATTGATGAAAGCTGTTGCAATGATGCTAATGCAGGGTTGAAAGTTACAGCACATCGATTTCTAGATGGACCTGGAGCTTGGGGGCAAGGGGTCATGGGGACATTGGAGTATACTACCAAAGGTATCAGGAGCAAATGTAGGACAAACAGATTTTTGGCCCAAGTGGTGGGAACATTGATTAAGCATTCCCTTCACTAGTATAGAAAGAGAAAAAAGCAGGCTTATGTTGCTGGTATCCTTTAAACTCAACTAAGAGTTTTTTCAGCATCCTGGGTGTTCAATAATCACTATTATTTGTAGAAAGTTGCATAAGAAAACTTTTTTGTTTGTTTGTTTTGAAACTACATTTTGCTGAAGCAGCAAACCACTGCCATCATAAAGCATTAAGTATTTCCTCATCATCCTCACCGTATGAGGGCAACCACAGTGGCTTGGTTCTTCTGTTTATGTAGTTCACTGCAGCTCTCCTTGCTTCAGTGAATCTAGGTCAAATTACACTGGCTCAGGATTTGGCTGCACCCTTGAACTTTAAACCGATTACACATTTTGATTTGTCAGTGTATTTTCCATGGGGTCAAATCCCACTTTCATGGAGTAAGAGGGTGTATAGCATTGCACAGTCATGGCAACTTATGCTTACCAAGAGACTAAGTAGCACTAAGGTAAGCATAAACATGAGGACTGTATTTAGATATAATAAATACTGTGCCAGTATCTATACCTCTACAAGAATCCAGTGGTAAAGGGAGAGACAGAAGCTAGAATATGCTTTTCATTTCCTTCAGAGGCATTGATATCCCTGTAATCTGAAGCCAACACAGAAAGACACCTAACTCTTCTAAGCATTCATAAGCGTCATGGCCACCATATCAGGATATGGACCTTGATATGGGCATACATTGATTGCAGAACATAGGCAAAGAGCCCTAGAGAGAGCAAAAAATGTCTCTTCTTCATTGACAGTAGCCAAAATAAACCCCTGTCTCATTGTACATTGGTGTTTGTTAGTTTCTCTGAATACTGCATGAGAAAGAGGATTGCAAAGACAATGTTCTCGTCCCTGAACAGTGGCACGCAAATTGGAAGAGAATGCTTTTCAGCAGACAGAGATCAGCTCAGCACAAATACCTGGTGACACAACATCCAATGCTACAGCACCCACAAGATCTCTCCAGCTCCAGCAGAGTGAAGAGGGAACAGACTGCAGCAGCCCTGCCATCCAGAACCAGAGCAGGAAGGCAGGGTTTGCCAGCTGACACAGAATTGATAGGCTGTGGGAAAACATGCTGAGAAACTGCATATAGAACAGAAAAAATAGGCTCTACTTGCATAGAAACTCAAGAAGAGACACTGAATCCTTTTGTACATGGTGGAACTGATTAGGAAAAAAACCTTCAAGGAACTGAAGTAAGAGTCCACCATTTCATTTGCATAATTACAGGTGCCTGCTTACCAAAACCTGCATGCTGCCCTTGGTGTTGATCCCTCTTGTGTCTAGGGAGATCCTTTGATTCTTGAAGACTGATTATTGTATCTTCATTACAAGCAGTCTGATCTGTGAAAAAAAGCACAGTCCTCTTGTTCATCAGGCACTTGATTTCACATTCATTTAACTTTATAGCATCTCTTGACTTCATTGAAGAAAAAGGTTAATCATAGGCAAACACTTTAAATTTGAACCCCTGACTCAATCAAAAGTTGGGAAAAACCCTGCCAATAGTATTTTCTTGAGGCATTAGTAAAGTCCAAAGTAAGGCAAATATAAAGGCCTGTTTTATTCCCTGATCTAAGCAAAATTTAATTGTAAGTAAATAGAATAACATCATAATTCTTCCTGATGGTTTCATGCCATGCTATATGAGAGTTTTGTTAAACACTGCCTGTAAAACTGATTTAAAAGCTGAGACATTATTAAGCCTCATACCAACAGAGTCTGGAGTCTATATTCAATGATAAAATAATCTGTCACAAGTGCAGTCTGATTTGTAATTAAATAAGGTAATGGAGAAGGGAGGGAAATTATGAGGATGGAATTAAGTGTACCACTGCTTGTTCCAGCCAGAGCTGCTGGGATGAGCCTGCCTGGTGAGGCAGTGGTGGAAAGGTACAAGGAGGATTGCCCAGCTGTAACTGAGAAGAAACACCCGGGGATGTGCAGATCTGTCACATTATAGATGCCACACTTCAGACTTTGAGCACACCAAATTTATCAGCCAACTTGTGAGTGCCTGGCAACAGTGGAGCTTGTAAATCCATTATCTGCATACACCCTCCATGGCTTGCCTTCTCATATGCTAAATACATGGGCCACACTGTCTGAGTGACAACAACTTTACCCATGGGACGGCTGCACAGCTGACAATAGAGTACAATAGGAAAAGAAGTGAATATTTATGATTTCTGTGGGGCATCATATCTACCTAACAGCAAAAGCCACTTTAAGTTTTTGAGGAATAGTTAAATTCAGATTTACGAGTGTAATTAAAAATCTTTACATCTTCAAGAAATGACAACATTATATTGGCATTAATACTAGAAGTACTCTGACTTGATGTCAGTCTAACAAGAACAGAGTGATAATTTTAAATATTGAGTTCATCTAGGTAATGACTTTTAAACTGCCCTGAATTTCCGTTTTTTTCCAGTCAAAACTGACTGTGATAAAGTGGTAAAGGTCAGCTCCCCATAGTGAAGGAAATCAAACCCTCTCTAGTAGAAATTTGTGTACAAAGATATGTAATTAGAGAATAAAAAATTAAGATCATTAAGTTTGCATCATCGTTTGGAGAGATTTTGGTTTTTTTCACCCTAAGGAGGACAGATATGGAAATGAAGCAAGACATAGTTCATATTCTGTGTCATCATTTGAAAACCAAACATAGCAAGAAATGTAAATTACAAGTAGGGTGACCAAGTTTCAAATAAATGTCCTAAACTCAAGCATTAGGAGCCACAACCAAACCATTCTTACCGTCGTGCTTAAAGAACCTCCTACAGATGCTAGTCAGTAGTCACCATTCATGACACTTTTTAGCCAGCAAAGACAGTGTGGTACAGCAACCTAACAGGGGGACTGACTTACACACATGATAAAAAATCTTCAGCTGTTGTTATTTCCTCTATGTGACAATAACTGAGGCAGTTTACAGACATTTTGTATCATTAGGGCATTACCATGCAGCACAGTCATTAGCACTTTTATTCTGAGGAAAGTGTCCGTCTGGGTGTTTCCATGGTTTAATGGGTTTAAGAGTCTGGGCTTTAAAATTCCAGTTATGTGTGGATTAAACTCTAGGATACCCACTGTTGGGGCTGATGGAGAAAGGGAGCTAATTAGCCTGTGCACCCTCTTATCCTGTGCCAGGAGACAGCGCTCTGTTATTTGGGTTTCATACAATTTTAAGAAGAGGTCTCCTTGGAGTTCATTAGGGTTCATTTAGGGTTTTAAAAGAGGTAAATTTAGAATTGTTTTGGAGGAAGAGACGTAAAAAGACTTCCATACCCTCTGTTTTCTTCTTTATGAAGCTTGAAAATCAACTGTCATTTCCTCTCCTTTCCTTGCTCAGTCTTCTTTAAACATGACTGAAGTCCAAAACATGAATTAGCATTTGAAATGCAGGGTTTTGCCCTCCAGGATTTAAGAGGGAAATGGAAGGTAGAAAAAAATTTTAAGGACCAGTTACTAGAAGAAATGTCCCTCTAATTGTTGTTTTGTGTTCTCAAGTGACACTTTGGAAAACAGGCATCAGCTTCTGTTTCCTTATTTCCTTGTATTACATTTTTACTTCCAACTAGAAGTGAAACAATACTGTTTCTCGCATCTTTCTGTAAGCATAGATAAAACTGTTCCAAAAAGCCAAGTGCCTTCAAATTGGCAAGGAATAAATGGTTGGCAAACTTTTTGAGAGTTATTTCCTTGTCAGGGAGTTGGCACATCTCTTGGTAAAGCAGCTCTGAATATTACTATCCACACCTGCTTTCTCTCCCACTGCTGGCTGCAGCCAGCCAAGTTACTTCTGCTGGAGTTTAAAAGATTAATTGTGAGGTTGTGCAAGTTCTGATCCGGTAGAAATTGGTTTTTATGCCAGAACCATGCTTTACTGTGCACATGGTGTAATTTTTTTCAGAGTTTGTCAGTAGTCCATGCAATTCCAGGGATAAAAATCATTAAGTCTGTTTTTATATTTATGTGCTTGTCAGTTTATTATTTAAATATCTTTATGTATTTAGTAATTTACACAATTTGCATTATGACTGGCTAATCAAAGTTATCCTCCTCCCCAAATTCAGATGCTTGTGTCATATGAAAAATATCCCATGTAATGGGATATTTTTTAGAACCAGCTGCATCTGTCCTCTCAGCTGTTAGTATTACGTGTCTTCCTAGAGCAGCATTTCAGTGTTGCTTTGCTGTTACACCAGACTGTACTGTGGATTTAAATCTTAAAATCAACTCTTCTTACCTAGGAGTACCAACTTACCTTGACTTGATTTCTTTCCAAGATGTATCTCTTAATACTGACAGAAGACTATGCATGAAGCCGGACAAAAACTCCATATTTTCAAGTCAATGGAGGAAAAAGAAAAATCAAAGAAAACAAGCGTATCAGAAACCAGTTCAGATTAGCAAAGTCTTTATAGGTTCCTTTCTTTTTCCCACTTCCTGCTGCTACTGAAAGCAGAAATGAGAAATGTCTTCCAGCCAGCAGTGATCATCATTCTCCAAGTAGTAGACAGCTTATTTATGTGAGTTACCTAAGAAATCCAAATATTCTCCCAAAAATTAGGTACATCCACTGAAAAATGTGTTAGAAGAATCTGGATTCACCCTTAGAAGCAACAGTGGAAGTTTTTTCCTGTTGAAGTACTGGAGCTATTGACTTTATCTGGCAGCTTGATGATTAAGAACCATGAGAAAGAACTGCTCAATCAGTCCTTTCCCAGAACCAGAAAAATGAAGTACATCACATCTCTAGTTTTATAGCATTCTTTTCAATTTCCAGGGCTTTTTTTTTCAGGCAGAAATTTTGTTACATATTCTCTCTTAAGATATTTTAAATTTTTTTTTGATATGTGGCAAAAGCATCACAGGATCTTCAAGCTCTCCTTTGAAAGCTGAGATACAGCTTGTGATTTCTTGGTGCTGAAACACATTTGAAACTTGTCTTTAAAACTGGGAATTTGTGCAAGGCAACAGAAGTGGTAGAATTTAGCTTTATTGTTCAGCAAAATAGAAATACCTCTCCATTTCAGTGAAAACTGAAATGAAAACCTTTTGGGTTCGATGCAGTTATTTCTTCCTTATTGCTGTAGACTTTGTAAACCTGCATTGTAATAATATCTGTAAAAACCCTTCAAAGATAAAAGGCTAGATAAGAGTTATTTTGCTTACAATAACTTAAAAAAAACCCAAAAAATATCTCTCATAATCTATCTGGAGAAAAAGAACCATTTTATTTCCCATTTTACATTTACTAAATTAGCAGCATAATTTTATTTCCAATCTGGTATAACTAAAATGTCCCTCCGGACTACATTTAATAGATTTTTTTTTCACAAAATAATTTATTTTTCATCAGTCAGGAAGTAATTTTCTTCTGTTTGCTAGACACCTTTGGGAGATGTCAGAATTCAGATCAGAAAATGCTTTGATGGAAAGGTACAAAGTTGAAAGCCAAGATAGAGAGCAGTGTCATTAAGACAGGTGTAGAAGGGAAACAAGACAGCACTGTCCTATTTTTCCCCCCAGATGTGTTTTCCTGAGTTTAAAGGAGTGTGAGTATTTCAGTGTTCTGGCTTGTTAAACCTCAGCTGAAACCTTGCTGAAGCTTGCATGCATACTGCAAGCACTTAGTAAACCTAACAGCTCCTAGGCACTCAGTTGGATAAGGAACATCCTGATCAGCTGAAAACAAGAAACCCATACTAGTCCCCTGGTCTTCAGGAAATTTGGGGTTTCATGTGTTCTTGCTTCTTTTGCAAAGGGGTCTCCCCACTGTTCCACCTCTGAATATAAACAGCATTGATAAGACACTGATGTAATTCTCAGAGGCTTTCATTGGATGCAGTAAGGTGGTTGTTTAAGCAAAAAGGATGCAATATTATTCAAATAATGAGTCAGTGTAAATTAAGAACACTGAACTCAATAACAAAGTAGAAAGCAACGTGAGATGATTAAATACCTGTGACACTTCATTCATCAATCCAGCATTCGGTGGGGTTTGAGAACTTGTTACCTGAAATGATCATGCATTTGACTCCATAAGCCAGTTTAGGATATATTTTCATCAATATACACTTGATCAGCTCCTCACGTTAATACTGCAGGTAACTGGGTTTGAATTAGGAAAGAGACACATGCACAGTCAGAATGAAGGAAGCTTTCAATTTCAATTAGAACCCTCAAATAACACAGTGTTTATACCCAGCTGGGAAAGGTACCTGAGGATATCTTCAGACATCACCTCCTGCTTTCTTTCTTATAGCCTTTGTCAAAGAAATCATTCTAAATAGATGGATTTTCTTTAAAATCAGTGATACTTGGAATTCTTTCATTTTACCTGCTTACCTAACTCTCACAACTGTCACACATTTACTCCCTCACCACATGTATAGATTGCACCGACTTAAACAGAGGTATATACTTCTTGCTATAGTTGGTTTTCCAGGGGAAAACTTCTTAGCACTGCCTTTTTGCCTGAAACATTGTAGTACTATATGATATTAAATAACTAGATTTACCATTATTACCTTTGCCACTCTTTCAGACAATGCATTTCACCAGCAAACAATTATTCTGTGTCTGCTAGTTGGTTTTTCTCCCTTAGTTGGTGTTTTTTTGGAGATTTTTCTTGAGTACAGAAGGTTCTCATTTTATCTGTTTTTAAGGTTATCTGTACTGAAACTTAAATCAGCTACAAGTGCCATCAGTGCTGTTTCTAACTTCTCCTATATAACAAACATATTTATTGTGTTTACTTGTAAGAAATTGTCATCTCTTCAAATACTTATTCCTAACTTGTAAGGAATTGTCATCTCTTCAAATCTTTATTCCTAAAAACACACATATGATGCAAGTAAGAAGTGATGCATATCCTTCTTGGAAACCTAAGCTCGTGAGGATATTTATTTTCTGGACAGCTATACTTGATCAGCGCATGTGATGTATATTAGGTCTCAGATACTTCAAGCTGACCTTGCCAGCAACTCTGTTTTTTTCCCACCTGCTATCTGTCCACCACAGAGCAGCACTGAACATCATCAATGCTTAACTATCAAGGGAAACCAAAATTTTTCCAAGTGTCTATTTGTCTTTGTCTTTTTCCAATTTGATATTGTGATATGGCTGTTTCTTCTGAGAAGCAATTCATTCATTGTGGATGGGTGTGACAGCCACAGCGGTGCAGGGCTCTCATGGAGCTGTTATGTCACATGTAAATTCCCAACTTCAATGGCACTTGACTTTCCAGGTCAGCTTAGGCTGATCCTATCAGATGATCTTCCTGAATGCTGAAGAAAGCTAGCTGTGTGAAAAGCCTCCACCAAGAAAGCCAATCTTCTAATACTGGACATAACTACAGAGGCACAAGATATATTTATTGCAAGACCAGCAATACCCACTGAAGTACTGCATGTTTTCTGGTCACATTTGCTTTACATATTATTAGATATCGTGACATTCTTACCCTTCAGAATTTTTCAGGTTTTACTTTTCTTCTTTCAATCAGCAGATACTAGTAAATGGTATCTACCATCAAAGGATATATTAGGAGATAAATGTCTATTACAACTCACAAGCTTGAAATCTGCTTGATTTAAAATCTAAGGCACAGATTTTAGAAGTAGATATTTTTACTGAAAACTTCATGCTTCTTTCCCAGAACAATTTACACTCCCAATTGAAAAGCTTCCTGTACTGAGTTTTGTGCCCACATTTGTCACACAGTAGTTAGACAGTTTTGTACATGGGTAATGACCTCAAAGTGAAATTGAAAGGCTTTGCATGTGTTGGAAGATTAAGGCTGAAACCTTAGAAGCTGGGATGTGAACTCTCTAATCCTCAGCAGCATGCTACAAACACCTCCCCCTTCTTCAAATTCTTTTCCTTCCCCTTTTCCAACTTACATCCCTGTAAATAGCTCAGGAAAGGTTCTATCCATTTGGGCAGAAACTACCCAAAGAAATGGCGCAGCAAATGACTGCAAACCAAGAAAAAACATTTCTCTAGTGGGCAAAAGAACATACCCAGATCTCCTTCACCCAAGCTCTAAGAACAGGAACAGCTGAGTGCTGTTACTTTTAAGGATGTGGCTAAAGCAGGATACAACACGACCTATGTTACCAGTCCCTGCATGGAGAGCAGCAGATAGAAAACATGCACACACATACCTCAAACTTAGTTACCTTGCCAGAGTCCTGCATTCTCTGTTTTTGAAGAGAAATTAAGATACAAGCGCTTCACTGCTGGCAGTGGGTCTGGCGAGTCTGGCCAAGGGGACTGTTACATCCATGTGGAACTCTGCTGGTCTCTCCAGCAGCCAGCATGGCATTTACCCATAATGTGTTGGGTTATCATTGTGCTATGGACATGCCCCCTCATAAATTTCCTTCTTCTTCCAGGAGCAGGGGGATGGGAATTTGTCCTGGTTTAATGTCCTTTTATAATTCAACAACTTGAGCAGGTTAGACAGAGTATGTATCAGAGCAAGTTTTGCCTTTGGGCAGGTACTTAGCCCAGTTGACTAAGTGTTTATAGGTGCAATTTTCCACAAAGGAAAAACAGCTGGTCAGATTTCATCTTAGTAGATTTAATGTATAAATAAGACACTCGGTAGAGTGTTTGGGAAAAAAAAAAAAAAAAAAAAAAAAAAAAAAAAAAAAAAACCCAACCAAACTTATAATAATAAGCATTATTATAGGTGTGCTTTTGTGGGGTTTAATCCCACTTTGTTCCTTTCTCAGCATTCTGAATTTATAGAGGTCAGTAAAAATCTTCATTTAGAGGTATTAATTTTAAATATAAATCTGGTTTTACTGTTACAGTAAAAAGCTTTAAAATATGACTTTAACTTCTATATTGTGTAGATTTATGGAAACAAGAACTTGGTGGCTTAGTTCAGTAAAAATGCAGGGCAGAAGGGGTTTGATTCAGGGGATCTATACTAAAGAAGTCACTGCAAAAGCTAGCTGAAGATATGGACACCTCTCTGCTCCTGTTCCAGCTGTGCCAGCTCCCAGACATACAGCACCATTCCTTTGCTGCAGTCACTGATCTGCACAGCTCACATGAGCTTGGTACAGTATACTTTAAGAGCTCCAGTTTGGATATTTTCAATTAGCCAATCCCTTTATCTGAAATAGGTAACAGCTGTAGAACCAGCGCTGCCAACAGCCCTGCGGTGTCATTCCCAGCCCAGGGGAAGCACAGCTGAGAAGCCAGTGCATGGCAGTCCAACTCTCCAGCCAGCACAGTGGCTTTCATGGTACTTAAAATGCCACCGATGTTTAGCTCTGATTTAATTTTTCTGTATGTTGGTAAGGAGTTCAGGGCAGTTAAATAATTGCATCAACTTGAGACTGTTTCACTCATGAGGATGAAAGTATTTTCAGGACCATTATTTGTTTCTTAAAAAATAAGGTATCCTATGTTACAATTTTCTGTTTACACATGGAACCTTTTCTATTTAAAACAGGCTTCTGTACACAGTCCCTAACTATTGCAACTGTAAAGTACTTCAGCAGTATGAAATTAACAGTAGTGAATTTCACAAATTCGTAAGATATTGCCTATATGTACTGTACATGGTTAAGTGATGCGAACAAAATCTGCTGCCTTTCGTTCATTTTCTTACATGCAGTACCTCTGTAGAATTTTATATGTTAGAAGTGCATTCTACTTCATACATCCTCACAAGACTTTGTAACTGGTTTGAAGCAAGTGTTAATTATGTAGGGAGCTGTCAGTTTTTTCAGCTTCTCTTACAGTTTTCCTTGCTTTTTTACATGCTTCAGAGGCTGTATTCAATCTTCTACCACTCTTGTCCTTGGCAAAAGTGTGTCTGTAACGGGAATTAAGACTTCAGGAAAAAGTCTGAATTAAGTAATTATTTAGTTAATATTTTACAAGTTGAGTTCTTGACTTAAAATTTTCTGAAGGGCTGCTGAAAATTGCCTCTCAAACACTACAAGATGTAAAAAGCACCCTAACACTTTATTTAATTTTTATATGTTTACATTTTAGTACTTTAATTTAATTTCTTGTCTTCTAAAGAGAAAAACACACAGCCCTACTTTTAAGTGTGCCCAGAGGAACTAGGAATGCTACCCACACAGATTTTCAAATACTCCTGCCTTGACTCCCCTGCCTGCAGCCGAGGACCCCCCAGCACTGGTATGAGCTGATTAAGAAATTCAGGCAAAACTGTTCAGTGGGGGAAAGCCCCAGCCAGGGAACACATTTTATAAAATCCTTTTTGATCCCCCTGCCACTATCAGGAGGGGCAGGCAGTCCCTTGCACATTAATCCCTGCGTGGGGACACAGTTGCAGACATCTGGGACGGCAACCAAGAAACCTACTTCTTTGGCATAGAGTGCCCTTTGTCCTCCTGCACTGCCAGGATTGTGGGAAAATTTGGGTTTTTTTGGGGAGTTTTGTTTTAGTTTGGGGTTTTTTTTTAAGGTTCTTTGTCCAACAAGCCATGAGATCGTGTGCAAAGGCTGAGGATCTATTCATCTTAGATCGTGAAGTTTGTTGCCATAGAAAATGAAGAGATTTTCACAGTACTAGAAAGGATATGTTGTCAGCTTGTCCCTGTTTCTTTCTCCAGAAAAATGATCAATTGTGTATGCAAAGCACAAAATAAAGTCCTGCATGCATTATACTAACTTATGGAATCAGCTTCTCAGCAGCAACAAAATCTGTCTGCAAATAGTGAGGAAAACAAACTTATGATATGTCATACTGAGAAAACTGAGCTGCCATATAAACTTGTTTTTGTGATTCTCCTCTACCATTTCATTTGCTCTCTGTGCCGTTTTGGTTTATTTATTCTATAGGTCTAAATGTAGGATGCAAATTCTTTGCTGCAAAAACCATGTAGTAGCACATGTGGCAAATTTCAGGCAAACACTCTACACCCAGTATATATTTGGGGAATATTCTGTTCCAAAAGTAAATAATCTCGTAAATCCAAAGCCTTAAAATAGCGATTGCCTCCATTGTTTTGGCAGAATTATTTTCCTGTGCTTCTCAAAGTGCAGCTGGCTGTCTTGCTCTTATATAAGGTGAAATTGTATACTGGTTCTTCAGATGCAGTTTGGTTGGGCATCCTTTATCAAGGCTAGTTGTTGGGAAGCAGGTAAGTTAAGCTGTGCAGGCTTTCGTATTGCTGATGTAAAATTAATGCTCTGTCTTCCCAACGCTTCGTAAAGTCAACAAGAGCTGAACAGACAATTAAGAAAGCAACCAAAACAAAATTAACTTCTCTCTAAAAAAACTCATTGGCGTTCTTTGCTTGTAACTTTAAGACCTGCCTGTTCCAAAGGAAACTTTCTGTTATTCAAGCCAGAGCCCATTCCCAGGGATTGTTGCTTTACTTGAGAAAGTGGCATATTCACTCAGGCTGTTAGCAGGATGCAGAATTTTTATCTGCTGTTTCATTTTTAACTGATTTCCTTTTTGTTTATTTGCTCACCATCATACATTCTTGTCACATCGTTGCTGTCAGGAATTACGCTCCAGCCCAGGTCATTCTGTCATTTTAAATCTGATTGTTAGAGTAAAGGAAAATGAGGTCAATAATTGCTACCATTTTCTTGGGAACTGGCAGGCCACATCTGAGGTCTCTCTAGAGAAATCTTCTTTAATTATAAGTTAAGCTGATGTTCCCTTGTGTAGCAGGTAGAATTGAGCAGGATTACTTTTAAAAGGATTGCACTGATCTGCTTTGGTGACAGTTTCATTTTGAAATTCTGATAACAAGCAAGAGGATGGATTATAAAGATACAGTTCTTGGGGGTGTACATGACTGACAAATGCTGCAAATGGGGCCACAGCAGCAACTCTTCCTTTTTTCTCTTCTTTTAAGGCCATATAAGATCTTTTTTAAGAGCTGAAATTGGCTTGCATTATTTTAGTGATTTCTTCGTATGTTCACAAAGAACAGAATAAAAAAAAGTTTAGGAATTGTAGAAGGGAAATCATGCAAACAGCCGTTCAAGAGAGGGGATTTTTCACTCGGAGACATTGTGACCCTCAGCCTTTGATAAGATCGAGAAATGAAAAATGTGTAAAGGGTGGAATGCTTTCATGCACTTCAATTATGAAAGGGTTTTGTAGAACCAAGTAAATATTAATGGGTTCTTAAATCACTTTTCTTCTAACCCTTGCAACTGTAGTGCAGAAACCTTCCAAATTCCTTTTCCTTGTACTTAAAAAAAAAAAACCAAACCAAACCAAAACAAAAAAAAAACCCCTTGAACAGCTGATTAATTTTGCAAAAGCAATTTATCTCACAATAACTGATCTGACAGTAGTGTGACTGGTAAAACAAGTCTTGCCTCAATTTATGTGAGCAGTTAATATTTTCTATGACTCCTAGCAGGTTGCATAGTCCAGAAACAAGACTGATGTTTGAAATAGCTCACATACTTACAATGCTTTCAATAAAATTCCTCTGCCTCTTAGTGCTTTCTCACCTGTGGTATTGATGGTGTTTTAAGCTGATTTGAGTCCTGATGGAAATCATAAAGCAGCTATTCCTCCATCCTTATTCCCATGTGTGGGATGGGCAGGTGCCACACTGAGCAGGACTACAAAACCAAGTGAAAATAGACCTCTTGTTAAGCAAAATTTACAATCCCAAAGCAGAAGGAAGCTAAATATTAGTGCCCTTTTATCAGAAGTGAAAAGTCTGGAGTATGTTGGCTCCCCAGCTGAAAACAGCTCAAACTCTCATTTCCAGTGTGAGTCACCAACCATCAACCCACAACTGATCAGGCTTGAGAGAAAACTGCTTCTCCAGCATCTCCTGGTTGTAAAGGCCTGTCACACTGAACTGAGGTGCTTGCAGAGTGCCTGCTTTTGGCAGCAATCCCCAAAGCCAGGCAATCCGTTTTTGGGAGTTTTACACCGAGTAAAGTGGTAGCTGGGCTTTGGGCTTTTGTCATGCATTATTACAAATTTGTCAGTACGAGGCAGACCTTGCCCTTCTGCTTCACTACAGCTAAAATCTGGCATTTTCAGAGAGCCATCTCTCTTTGTGATACCTCAGTAACACGAATTAAACCCCAGTCTTTTGGATGAACAAGGACAAAATAGAAAGCAGGGTATTTTTTATTAGCTAGGAAGAGAGAATGAAAAGACAAATACAAAGCTTTTGCAGTTTGATCTTCATTTTGTATCCCAATTTTTTAGAAAGGTGAATGTTAGAAGATCCAAAATAATTTTTTTTTTTCCTTTCATTGCATTGGGTTATCATCCATCATGTTTTCCCTTATGTGTGAGACAATTTTACCAATCCCTAAGCTGTTGTTTCAGACAAGCAGCAGCAGGAAGGGTTGTCTGTAGATTCACATCTGTAAAAAAACAAGAAAAAATTCAGCAGTGAAGGTGGATATTGCAGCTGTAGATGAGAGGGATTACAGCTGGTGTGGGGCACTGTTCTTACAGCCATGAGCAAGATGGGGTGCAGGCGTGTTTTGGGAAAGACCAAGCACAGCAGGTCTCCTTGGGTTGCTCTGCCATTCTGAGGTGACCAGCCAAAGCCTGGCCTGGAGCTCAGAGACCTGAAGCAGAGCATGCTTGATGTTTTGGGGACAATGAGCAAGCTCAAAGGGATCTGCTTCCTCAGGGTGAGGAACACTTGTACCCACAACTTGTACTCACAGGTGCCACGTGGGCAGCAAGGAAAAGGCTCTGCCTTTAGCAGGCCACTGTTTCTCTTAAATCTCTCTGAGAATAATACTCAGAGAGCCATAAGATGCCTAAGGGTGGGTTGTTGAGGGAGCCCTGAGCTCTGACTCATGTAGAGGCCACCCAAACTCACACTCCACGGAGGAAAGTGTGGCAGTTTCTCAACCTTCAAGCTGCAAAGTCATCTGCTTCCCTTTCACCAGAAGGAAAGATAACGCAGGAACAGATACTGAAGGATGGGGTTGGCTTTCTGCCACCAGCTGCTTTAGCAGAAAATGGGAATTAAGTCAGGGGAGGTCTGCGCCAAGTCCCTTCTGGCCTTGCTCTTTCCTGTGGTAGTTTCTATCTGTCTGTGGGAGCTGTTGGTTTGACTCTGCTGCTTCTCCACTGTGAGCAATGACAGGGGATGTTTGCTGGCTCCACAGTTCCTATTCCTAATGTTCTGGTCTGGTTTGGCTGTGGAAACACCCACAAAAAGTACCATTGGCACAGATGGAACTGCATAAAGGTGACAATATTCATGAGAGACATGGGGTCTGCATGGAAACTTGGTTTAGGTCCGTGTTTGCCAAAAGATCAATTTCTAACTCCCCAAAGTGCAGAGGCATATTATCAAGAGGAAAGATTTCTTCTTTGAGCAACCTGGTCTGGTGGAAGGTCCCTGCCCATGGTAGAAGGGTTGGAACTAAATGATCTTTAAGGTCAAACTACTCTTCTACCTAAGTTTTACTCATATATGACATCTTTTTATGACTTCCTTAACTGCTTGGGCTGGCACATCCTCCCGATTTTTTGAGGGTAGTCAGCCATCACCACCATCAAAGAAAAGGGAAAAATTGGAACTGAAATAATTAATCTCAACATCTGGATTGTAGTCCCTGCTGTGACACATACTTAAGTTTTCCACAGGGAGACAGGAGCTGTAGTTGCAGGTGTGAACACTTGTATCAAAGGCACACCTGGCATGCTGGCTACTGCCTGTATCCAGGTACTGCTTTCTTGTCTTGGCTGTGTTTGCAAGGGGAAATACTTCTGTATGTACCCAGCTCCAGAAACAGCCACTGGCAAGCAGAGGAAAGCAGCCACAGCTGCTTAGCTACCATCCTGCAGAAAGGGAGCTCCTGTACCCTCTCCAAGTCCATCCATCTGCACAGTGCAGAGAGCCACGTCCCGAGGTCTTGTGCCTTGAAAAAGAAGCTTAAACATCTCCCCTGGGACCACAGAACCTCAGCATCACGCACCACAACACCACACCCCAGACATCTTGGCTGACTCAACTATTTCTTGAAAGATCTGTATGAGTAGAGAGAACACAGATGTAAAATTTAAGATAAAATTAAATTCAGTTTGCCAGTGTAAGGAGCAACTTTCAGCATGCTCTTGGTAATTTAGGCAGTCAAATATTCTGCTTCAGGTTTGATGCAAATACTACTGGCAGCCTCCTGCTTCCCCTCAGGCACTGCTAAGCCCTATGGTAAAATTTCTCTGGGCAGCAATAAATAAAGAGAATCTGAAGTCAAGCCACCTAGACAGCTCAAATGCCAGATAAAACCTCTGGCTACATTTGGATGTGTCTTTCCATGCTCACCAAATTTCACATCCATTCACTTTTTATATCAGAAATGGCTAGCCAGTCTTCTTGTTGAGGAACCCACTGAAAATTGCATTTTCTTCCAGGCAGTGTAACCTGAGCAGCTACTCAGGGAAAACCTGCAAGTCTGCCTTCCCTTTGCAGCTACCTTCCCCTTATCTTTACATCCTCAGCAACACCATCATCAACTCAGTTCTCTCTCAGTGACTAAAGCAGCACAAGTGAAGGTGTTCAGCACTTCTGGCTGTAATCCCTGTTCAAACAGCTGTTCTCAATTCCCTCCAGAGAAAACCCACCTATTTGATGAATCAGTTCCCCCACCAATTTGCTTTGTCAGATAACAGGCAGACCTGCAAGCTCCCAGCCTCACCTAGGCTGCCAACCTGCAGTCAGTCATTTCCAAATACATGCAAAAAATAACCCTCAACTGCAAAAAAAACTGTCACAAAAAGTGCTGAATTTGGTAATATCAGCTGGGAAAATATCCAGACATTTGCTCATATGCATGCAAGCTTGATCAGTGGAATGAATCATATATTGCATAGTATGAAAAATTAATAGGGTTAAAATATGATCTGGTTGAAAAACACTGAAAATCAAATAAAAGTTTTCAGACCAGACACGGCTCTCACTAAGACCTTTTAGAAATACTGTAGTTTTCTCAACAGTGCTATTCTATGCTATCTTCAAAGATGCTCTTGAAGTTTTTTAAAATAATTTGCTGACCAGAGTAACAATATCTTTCTTTCTTGAAGTGCTTACAGTTTAATGTGAAAGCCTTTAGAAGAAATAGGAAGAGAAACATACAAAGACTATTCATTTTTTGTTTTCTGTGCTAAAGCTGGAACGGCCTTCTTTTATTTTTTTTTCCACCATACCGTATTTTTCAGAGATTTTTGCATTATATTAAAATGTATTACACGGCCTGCATTTCCAAAACAAAGATACAGCTCTCTCTTTTCTTGGAATTCTAGAAGAAAAACTATCTATTTAGATGGAGCAGTTCACACATAGTTCTTTTCTTAGCTATTCTTGGCTATTTTCTGCCAAGTAGGAGCATTACCAAATGTTGTCCACATATTATATAGGCATCTTTCCAGACCCAGACCACCAGCAGGACTTCCCTCTCTTCCCTTGGCTTCTGTCACTTCTGTCACACTAAATTACATGCCTTTGAAGGAGAGATGGAAGGATTCAGGCAGTGAGATTGCTACAGTAGCAAAAACATTTCCCATGGATCCATCTCATGTTGGCAAAAGAGCCCTTTGGTCAGCCCAGGTTACCACAGAGGGCTGTGCTGCTCCTAGGGGTTCTGGCAACACCACTCTGCTGGGTAAGGCTTTTGTGGCACAGCCCCTAATCCTGGTCAGCCACCCCTGTGGAGAGAATGTGCCAGAATGTGGGACACAGAAATTACCATGTCAAGTAAGGACTCCAGTTTCTGTCTCTTCAAATGATTAGTCTAAAATGCTAATAAAGAAGATCTAAGATAATGTCTCTTCTAGCTACTTTTTTCCCTTCTCCCAGTATATCCATGGGACATAGCAGCAGTCTTATGCACCATCTAGTTGTGTTTGTCTCACGAGCTCACTCCAGCTTGTTCCTGCTCTCAGTGAGATTATCTAGCAGTGAGATCAATATATTAAGCATAAATTACACAAAGCAGCAGTTTATTGCCAGCTCCTAGATTTCCTTCCTCTCAATTTCATTGAATATCTCCCTTCTTATAAGACACAATTCATACAAATATCTGTCTCACCTTTCTGCCTTCAGCTTCAACTTTCTCTGCAGTTTACATATAAATCCCTAAATAAGTGCTTTCTTTTGGGAGTTTTTTTTTTTTTGGTAAAAATTATATGTATCTGTTTCCCCTACAGATATAACACACAAATCATAGAAGATAAAGATGACAAAACCCTAGAAGGTTGTCTGAAGCAATGGAGAATTGTCCCTCACTGTACATCTTTGTTTAAGAGTAATTTTAAATGCATCAAGCAATAAAAAGTTAAACAATTTAATCTATAAGCAGTTCTGAGCTGAATTCAACTTTGCTTCATTTCATCTGCTATTTCAGCCATTCTAGAGCCAATACTACCATTTACAAAATCTTCTTTAATATTTGTGTATTTAAATATATGCATGGTAACATCTAAGATCAGTTTCTTTAAACATGCTGCTAAGTTTGGATTCATTCCAGTACTTTGCAGGCACTGACTATGTACAGAGCAGAACTCTTCAGGGAATCAAGGAAAAATTTCCATTTAAATAATAAAATAAATTATGGATGTATTTTCAATCAGAGTAGTTTACAATATCACTGTTACTTCCAGGAGCTGTATCAGAGAGCAGAGGCTGGCACCCATTTCCACTTTTTCTTCGAAGTCTGAAATGAGATCTTTTTTTGTACAGAATATTCTTATTTCTGTGCAGCTGTGTAAGAAGAAGCAAATTATTATCTTTGATTTTGGAGACACTGAATGACATTGAAGACTTTTGAATTTAAAGAAAAAAACAAAACAAACCAACAGTAATACAAAAGGTTTCCAGATACCATAAGTAAGATTGAGTGCAGTTTACTCACCTGTACAAAGTTTACTTCAGAGAGTTTTTTTGTGTTTCTATAGGATCCAAATAGTTGGTTATAAAGCTATATAAAGAGCAAACCTAAATCACTTGAGGCAATGTTTTCACTGGGCAATAAAAAATGCCTAATGGCAAATCATTGGTATTTTGAGAAATCAGAGGTATTTTTGACAAATCAAAGTTGTTTTGATAGCTGCACTGTTTAGATAGCATTAACCTAATTTTTACATAGCTTATACTATTTTTTGCTAAAACTACTAGAAAACCAGTAGATATTGGTCTCTCAATGAGGACCAACACTTACAAAGATATATAAACATATTACAAGAAGTGATACATTTTTTACATACCCAGTGACTTTAAAATTGTGTTTTTGGTGCAATGGCATGAAAGCTAATTCACTTACCTACATTTCTGTGCAAAAATACTGAAATATCTCGCTAGAGAGATCTCTGTTGTTTTATCATCATTGGCTTTATACTCCCTACAGTTCTTTCCATTTGGGTGATTTCATTTGCTCAGATAACCTACTGTCTTTTTAATAGGTTTAGGTAAATAGATCTTCCACATATCTGTCCAAAATCCTGCCAAGGAATATACATTGCTAATACCCAGAGCAATGTCCTGTACAAAAAAAGAAACAACATGAAAGACATGTTAATCTTTAGCCTTGTAACCCAAATACCTTCATTGATAAAGGCTATTACAGTGATTTGCCAGAGAGAAGTGAGTTGTCTGGATTTTTGGTTTTATTTGATTTTCTTTAGAAATGTGACAGATCATGTTGAGCAAGACATTTGCATCTAATCTGCCCAGAGGTACTATTAAGGACATGTTCTAAAACCCAGAAATACAGTATAGTCTCTTGTAGCAGTGTTGACAGGAAGGTGTCAAGAGTAGTCACATAAAATTACCTACCTTTTTTAAGAATTTCTTTTCCCAAACTATGACTACTAGTTTTAGGTATATAAACAAATATAATTTCTATAACAATCTTACAAATCTATATCTTGTAAACTTCTGGTTTTCTTCCTGTAAACTAAAATAAGCTGTACAATGTTGAAAGAGAGGCAAAGGCTGAAATATTGTTCTTAAGAAGAATATTTGTTTCTCTGCTGCACCTCCTAGAAAAAGTTCTACCCTCAAATTACCAATGAAGGCAAACCAGGCACTGAATTTTTGTAGCGCTAATTAAGATAGATGGGTACAAGTTTGTCAGCTGGTACCAGTCCTCACTGTGTCATTTAAGCACACTCATGAGGAGGTAGATTTATTTCAGACTGGCTCATCTACTCGGCATGGTGTCTACTCATCCTTACCAGGTGTAAGAGGTTGCAAGTTGGATCAGTTGTGACAGTAACCTGTGTTGGATGGGAGCATTGATCTGCTGGAGGGTGGGAAGGCTCTCAGAAGGATCTGCACAGGCTGAATTGATGGGTTAGGCTGATGATGTGAGGTCCAGCAAGGCCCGTGCAGCGTTACAGGCTTGGGGCAGAGTGGCTGGAAAGCTGCCCTGTGGAAAAGGACCTAGACCTGTTGACAGTCAGTGGAATGTGAGGTAGCAGTGTGCCCAGGTGGCCAAGAAGGCCAGTGACATCCTGGCCTGTATCAGCAATAGTCTGGCCAGGACCAGGGCTGTGATCATCCTCCAGGACTCAGCACTGGTGAGGCCACACCTTGAATCCTGTGTTCAATTTTGGGCCCCTCAATACCAGAACACTGAGGTACTGGAACAGGTCCAGAGAAGGGCAACAAAACTGGGGAGGGGTCTGGAGCACAAGTCCTATAAGGAGTAGCTAAGGGAGCTGGGGGTGTTTAGCCTGGAGAAAGGGAGGCTCAGGGGGGACCTGATCACCCTCTACAACTGCCTGAAAGGAGAGTGTAGCCAGGTGGGGGTTGGCCTCTTCTCCCAGGTAACAAGTGACAGGACAGGACAAAGTGGCCTCAAGTTGTGCCAGGGGAGGTTTAGATTAGGTGTCAGGAAAAATTTCTTCACTGAAGGGGTTGTTAAACTCAGAAACAATCTGACCAAAGAAGTCACAGATTTTATCAGTATCCCTGGAGGTATTTAAAAGACATGTACATGTTGCACTCAGGGACATGGTGTAGTGGTGGGGTTGGCAGAGCTGGGTTTACAGTTGGACTTGATGCCCTAAAAATCTTTTCCAACCTAAACAATGCTATGAGTCTTTTCTTTTATTCTGCTCTTTCTTCTTAATATCCTACAATTCCTATTCCTCCATCTAACTGTTAGAAGCATTCAGTACCTAATTTCCATTTCAATGCAGCTGAGAATAGGTTTGTCTACAGTATTTTAATATAAAAGGAATATACATGGTGTTTTACTTTGTTCTGGACATGTAAGATTTGTTTATGTAATGTAAACATGAAAGCAAATAACACTGCATGCTCATTCCTACAAGTCACTCAAATCCATTACAGTATTTTTTTCCAAAGCAATTTGTTAAGTCTAACCACAAAACCATTAAGCACAGGAGTAGGTCTGTTTCAAATTAATGCAGCAGGTGGGCACATCACACACAAGCAGCAGTGTGGCATTTCCCAAAAGGGAGTATCATTGTAATGAAATAACAACAGAACTACTGTATAGCTCTAGGGGATAAAAATGGAAGCAGATTTTTGCACAGGTCCCACACCTAGAAATCAGGTCACCTCCACTGACAGAAGCCATCATTAGGCTGCTAAGGTAATTGTTTGAAATTCAGAAAATGCCTTTCCTTATAGGCTGTAGCCAGGACACCTTCCTAAAAGCTAGTTTAATTTCCTCAGTGCTGTGAAGTATGACAAACCTTTTTGTATTGTGAATCATCAGTTTCTTTTGAGAAAATATTTTTGTTTGGTTGGTTGTTTGTTTAGGGGTTTTTTTTGTTTGGTTTGGTTTTTTTGTTTAGAAAAATATATACTTTTTGTTTTGGGGTTTTTGTTGGGTTTTTCTCCAAGAAAAAATCAATGCAGCAGCAAACTACAGGGACAGGACAAAGATTTATAGCCCAAGATGCTGAAGTAACCTGTCATTACTAGTTGTTCACACTTGGAACAGTCTGAGGACCAAAATCAAGGGCAGAAGAAACACAAGGAAGGGTCTTGGGAGTGCCAGGAGCTTGTCCCTGCCGAGATCAAAACCCAGCCCTAGTAAAGGCATGGAGAGGTCAGGGCTGCAACTTCTAGTGTGCAGATATGGTTCTTCATAAGGCAAATCTGTTAATGGTGTCTGCAGCTCAGGCTGCTGTGGAGGTATCTGGCATTCAAAGGCACCCAGAGCCCACAGCAGCTCCTGCCCGGCAGAGAGGCTCAGCATCACTCCGTGTCTTTCTCCTCAGCCTGGCAGCATTTTCTCAGTGCTGAAATTAGTTCAAGCACAGTAGGACACTGTTGGGAAGAAGAGAGGGAGAACCTGGGTGCCCTCAGGTTGTGGCAAGGAATTGTTCAGGCACATGCATGCAGGAAGCCGCTGCCCAGAGCTGCAGTCTGGGAAGAGATCACCACAACCAGTCGGGGGAAGAACTGTGTAGGTCATGGCTTAGCTCCCAACTCAGTCAAAGACACAAATTTGCTAAACCTGCCAGCTTAGCAGCTTCACTGACTAAGACCTAAAAACACAATGTCTCTGTAAAGTTACCCACCTCTTCCTGCCACCTTGCATGGCCAGAACGTCATCACTGGACCTCTAGGTTCTTCTGTAGGCTTGCTTTATAGGAACTTGGGGCCTGGTTTAGAGAAATATCAGTTGGCTCACCTTCACTTAAATCACTTAAAGATTTCCTTCTTTAAGTGTAAAGCACTGAGACCTTCAGTTGAGGAAACATAATAAAAACAAAGAAGCATCTTTATCAGAGTGAAAACTACACCCATCACAGATGGGTTTACTGTGACACTTGCTGATTTTCATAAACCTTAATTTCCCTTCCTAAAGAGTTCTGGTCTGGGCAGTTTCCAGGAATGAGAGCTGTATTGTTATCTAGACCACAATCTGCCCTAAATTAATTTTTAAAGAGGTTTGGGGTTTTTCAGCATACATGATGTTGCGTACTTTGGAAATACTTGTGCATGACAAACTTTTTGCAAGTTTATTGGATTTTTTTTTTAATCGTATTCTCTCTGTGACCCTGAGATAATGTCTTTTTCACATGTCTTTTTCCATATTTTTTAGGAGACCCTGAAAGCTTTTGACCGGGAAGTAAATGCATTTGTGGACTATATGTTTGGACCTCGAGGTAAGCTGCTCCATTTACAGCCCTTTAAGGAAATAATACTTCTAGAGATTACCACCCAAAAAACTTCTAATAAATTTGCTGAGTAACTTCCTATTAAAAAATGTAAACTAGGCAGAATCACAGTATTATCAGGAAGACACCATTATTGTAGCAAATCTATCAATGCAATGATTTGTGTTTCCTTTGTTTCTGAGAATATCAGAGAAATTCAGTTTTTCATCCTAAATTGGAATAAAAAGCCTGAAAGCTTGAATCTTTCTGAAAGTGGAAGATCTGCTTTGGGACTGATTGTCATTCATAATCCAGTTTGTTTGGTCCAGCTACCTATTAAATTGCCTAATGCAGAAGGATGCTTGGAGCAAAAGCAACCTGCAGGTCACATCCAAAATTTCAATAAACCAATAGATTGGGTGAGAGAACAGATGCATCTTTTGACTTCCTATTATTGCTTTTCTGGAACAGTTTGGACAACAGTAACTTAAATAATTGTAGGTTGGAGGTGCCTCATGCTTTGTTAGGATTGAAGTAAAAAAGAAACCAAACCTAAAATAGGACTGCAGCCAAGGAAGGATAAAGCATCAAAGTCAGGGCTAAGAGAACCAAGCAAATACAAGAAAGGGATGAGACAGGAGCTTAGACAGGGCACAGTCTTCAGAGCAGACCCCTGCAAGGCCACCTTGCTGTTGATAGGGCTGGGTTTAATTTCAGGAATTGCCTTGCAAAACTCTACCCATGGTAAAATCCAGAACTGCTGCTGTGGGGCTGGATGCATGATTATGGATTCCCAATTTGTTGCAGTAATGCTCACCATGTCACGGAAACAGTTCTTGCTTAATTGGAAGTAAAAGGGAAAGATGTGTTCTTAAACACAAGAAATTCTAATTTTTTTAGCTGGCTGGCTACAAAATCTTTTCCTTCATGTTACAGTAGATGTGAAGTTTGAAAGAAAAATTTCCAGTGAAGAAACACCGAATAGCTTGGGAACTACAGCAGAAGTGGTTAAAGCAGAATAGGTTTTATTAATGGCTTCTACAGTAGTACATTTTAATATTAGCAAAGAAATTTGATCAGAAGAACAAAAGCACTACTTTTTGGTGTTTTATTTTGGTTTTGTTTTTTTCCAAATAAACATGAAGTTCTCTTTTATTCCTCTTTCCTTGTTGGTCCAGATAAATTGTCTGAAGGAATAAGCTATAGATGATCCAATTCTGAATAACACAGAGATCCCTTTGGGATTTTAGAAAGCCCTTCAATTAAACAAGTATTATTTGTATTGCTTGCCAAGTACATCACCATCCTTCTCCAGACATCAGTGCTGAAGATAGCTTTGTGTGTCCATGCCTCTGCACTCTGATCTTTAATTTAACTGGTGGTATAATGACACAGTATCATACATTTCCTGAATAGCATATCTCCCTCCAGTGTGTTTATCCACATAAATAATTCACATAAATAATTCACAATAGACTGCAATCAGTTTTAAATCACCCCACAGATGAATATCTAATGAATTTGAGAGCTTCCCCAACCATCTAAACCCACAAACCATTCCTCTTCTTTCTCTCTACTGATTTTCATCCACAGTACACTCTTAATTCAGCAGTAAGATGGATTAAAAGGAGAGATAACAGCACTCTATTATTTTTAAAACCAATCTCCTATTTATTGTTTGTGTTTTAGGTAGTAACTCCTGAGATACTTGTGTCACTATGCAGGTCTTTGTCATCATTGACAGATGTGTCTGAGGGCACTAGAAGAGACAGAATGCCTCTGGGAGCTAGAGCGTGGCTGTCTCTGTCACATTGGGAGCACCAGGTTAACACAAGCTGCAGTACTGCCCTTCTACAATGAGGGACAGACTATCAGAGATCTGAATTTGATTTATAGATATTGGCATATTTTGTACCTTCAGTCACTGGTATCAGCTGGGCTCTGTAGATAACTTAACCTCCATGTTTGCTTTCGAACTAGCAGAGGAAGTGCTTTGGGTCAGGGAACAGCAGCCATATACCTGCCCATTGGTTTCATCTCTAAGTAAGGGGTGGTCTTACAATTTGGTGTTGCTTCCTCTTGTTCTTATGCTCAAGGCAAATTGAGACTGAGTGAAATAGCAATTTTCTTCTGTAAGAGATAATTTTTCCAGGGTAACCCTTTATCTGCAGAGTATTGTTTGGTGTTATGCAAAATTAAGTAATATTGAATTGCAGGAGCTAAATCTAGTTAACTGGTTGTTTGTTTTATCTGTGGAGGAAACAGAGGTGGGCAAGAAGAGATGTATTTTGTTAAAGTTATGATAAAGTAAAAAGCACTTTTCCTTAATAGACTCTGATCAGTAGCAAGGCACTGGGGAAAGTCCATCTACCCTCTGCACCTTAAAAATGAGTGAATCTACTCAGACACTGACTGGCCAAAGCTATACAGAAACTTGAATCAAAATGTTTCTAAACCTCATTGATAAAGGCCTGATACGTTTAAAGAGCCTGGGAGGCCTGCCACTCATTGAAAAGGAGCCAGGATTTCACCCCAAGGGTTTGGCACATCATGGCCAGTGACCGTGAATGAGCTTATTCACAGAGCGATCAGAGCTTGCGGGCGCCTGCTCCTTCCTCTGCTGTAGTCCAGTGCTTTCCCACTGTGACTTTATTCACTGCTTTGGTCTCAATTTCAGATGCTGTGCAAGTTCAATACTGTAAAAATAATCCTTTGTCCCATTGACACTGTAACTTTATCGTACTTGAACACGGAGATTTAACTGTCAGTCAACAGAAATACTTTTCATCTCTCATTCTTCTGATAACTTCTTTTGAAATACATTCCCTTTCTTCCCCCTTCTTGACACATAAAAACCTCCCTCCACTTGTCATTCAGGGATAAGTGGAAGTGGAAACAAAACAGTCACGTTCCTTGGCTGCCCTTTATAAACCACTTTCTGCCAGAAACTGTCTTACTCTTCAAGGTATTGAGGTCGTGGTGGGAAATATTCAGGAAGGGTACATGTTTAAACAATTTCTCTTGAAACTGGAATACTATAGAACTTAAAATACTTGGCATGCTGACCTGAACAAGCACACGAGTTCTGCTTTTGTGTGGATCAGCCCATATGCTCGTGGCCACTCACAGCAGAATGAAAACTTTCTGAGGGCATACTGGGGCAGAATTTATTCTGTGTAGTTTAATTTATATTCTGGAGGCTTCTGAATATTTTTCCTTTTTGAGCACACTTGCAGTTTTGCTATCTACTGATGCCAGTTTACCTTTGTGCATGTAATCTTTATGCACCAAGTGTTGCAATCCTCGGATGGGAGACCTTTCCTTAGATAGCAGTCTTACTGACATGACTGCTTTCTACATCTTCATTTAGGATAACAATTAAATAAATTAAGTCCTTATGCTCCTAAACCACACACTCCTAAGACATCAACACTTAAACATTTAACCTTTACCTGTCCTGTGACTCCTGTGTCATATTGAGAACCCATAAGGAAGCAGAATCACTTCTAAAATATTCATTCCAGTGCTTCACACATAGCTTGTGAGCTTTAGGAGATTGTTGGGAGTGTTTCCTTCTCACACTGAGGTGATCCTAATAAGCACTGAGATCTGAAGACAGGCAACAGACATTCTAGCCTGGTAATGCACAACAAAGCAAGGCTGCCATAAAAGGAAGGATTGTGCTGTTGTGACTGCTTTAATCCTACACTTCTCTGCTCCTAGAGGTTTTTGGGAGTCCAAAAGGGAGAGTCAAAAGCAGGAGAGCATTGGATTTCCATGACAGTGGTGACCTGGTTGAAAGTCTTTCCTGCACAAGGGCTAACAAGCCTCATGGAATCCAAATTCAACAGATGAATGTTACAGCCACTGCAATGGAAGCGAGGGGGGAGGTGAGAGGGAAAATGTAATGAGGAAGAAAGCTGATGTTCAACGCCTGGCTCATATGCAGGTTACTCCAACATATGTAAAATTTCACTTTACATATACCTGTATGCAAGTATTTCTGAGGAAAGAATTGTTGGAAATAATACAGTACAGTAAAATTCCAATCAATTACTAATTGTTTGAGCACATTTACTTGGTGCATCATCCATTGCCCGGTCTTTTCCAATTTCAACACAGGCAGAAAAACAGTAAAATGTTTTTTTCATGCACTGTGAATAGCTTTTGTTTTACAGTTTTTAACACAATCTTGACCTTTGTAAAAAAATAATCTAAATCTAAGTAATTTAAAACATTTTCCAACAACTTTCTGTGAGACCTACACAATGACTCCTCACTGACTTCTGTCTTCTCTCACTCCAGAAGTCATTCTAAAAACCAGCCGTGATGCCCCCTTGTTCTTTCCATACGTAAATGGCTGAAGAATGTTGCTATAGAAAATTGACTCTAGATTTTTCTCCATCTTGGAAAAAGACAAAAGAAAAGAAAGCACACCCCTTTCGCTCATGACATCCAGTTGCTCATATGACAACAAAGTGGTGCCTCCAGCTTGTCATCTGGGATTAGGCTTTGCTCATATACACTGAACTATCTGATTACTGCCAATGGGATTATCTGTGTGAATAAGGCAAGCAGGATTTGACCTTAATATTTCATCTTAGGAGCGGGCAAGTGGGACAGAAAGTGTGAGAAAGCTAGCTCTCACCCAGCCAAAAATCTTTGATAACCATCAAAGTAAACATTTGCCACTTGCTTTTCATATTTAACATTTTGGAAAAATCTTCCCCTTGTATGAACATTTTCTAGTCAATGCTATATACCTTCCTACCTGTATGGCAAGTGCAGAATTAAAATAATACATGAGCTGGCAATATCACATACATACTTTATGCTTAATACTGTCTGCAAATTGTCTGTTGAGCAGATTAAGATAGGATTTAAATAAATATTAAGTGAAAACATTAAATAAGTTTTTTAAAAGCATATAAGAATGGGGTTTTCCCTTTTGTCTTCTCTTTACTATTAAAATGAGGTGATTTAGGTGACCTTAAGTTATTAGGGAATTCCATGCAGTTTTCAGCCCACATTCTCTGAGACTTAGCCTGCAGTTTTGATGAATTTAAAGCAATGGATAGCTCTTGTGAGGAAAGAATGGCTGATTCCATCTCACACTTTTAGCAGATTCTTTTCATTATGTGTTCTGCCTTATTTTAACAATACTTTACCTTAGCTTTCTTAATTGCCTGCTCCGTGTGTTTCCTTTTTTAGATACCAGGGTTAGAGGATGGTTCCTTTTGGACTCTTACCTTCCCACATTTTTCCTTACTGGAGCATATCTACTCTGCATATGGCTGGGCAACAAGTTCATGAAGAACAGGCCTCCTTTCTCTCTCAGACCTCACCTCATTGTGTATAACCTGGGCATCACACTGCTCTCCTTCTACATGCTCATAGAGGTAAGTGCTCTGCCATGCAGCACGGCTGAGGAGGTGACCAAGGCACAGGTTTTAGCAGAAATATCTTAGTGACAGGTGGTTTTGGTAGGAAAGCTTACATCAACAGCAAAATAATATTAAAAAGTTCCTTCTCATCTTAGTTTTTGGCATGTTTTGGCCATCCTTCCTGAGCTGCAGTCCACACCTGGGTACAGCTCTTTGCTGCCAGGACTGTGTCCACAAGCATAAATTTGAATCTGCAGCAGTCACTCTGCTCAAACCTTGTGCCTATACCTTGTCCTTCAGCACCCGTGAAAATGCCTTAGATTGGGCTTTATTTGTATGACCAACTGTGGAATGATTTTTCCAGGCCCATGCTTAAACATGAAGAGATTTATAGATGAGAGCAAGTACTGATTTCTTTATGGCATTGGCAATTTGGTGTTATTTTTCTGTTCGTGTGGCTAAGAAGCTTTTCTCATACAGGCAGACAGTAAAAGACAGATGTTAAAAGCTTACCACTTAGTCCAAAAGCATGGGCTGTGGGGCTTGGAGACTGAATATGGTCACATAGATTTCCCAAGTACTTATCTGAAAGGAACATGCTCATATAATTCAGGATCCATTTAGAATCGGAAGAGAGGTTTGAATGCATCTAATGGTCTTGCAACAGCAGAGGATTCAAACAGTGCCCCTCAGCAGACATGTGTGGTTTTATTTCTGCAGAGGGAAACAGAAGCCAAAAGTCACTATTTGGATATTATTTGAGAGCTGCCCATTCTCAGCCTTTTGATAACTGTGATACTTTTAATATTAAGGTGTTAACACACATTACTTGAAGCCCTAAAAACAAAAACTAGATGATTTTTTTTTTTTTTTTTGGACAAAGTGACCCTGGGCATGAGAAGCCCTGGCTGAAGAGTGTGCTTGATTTCATGTACTTGATTTCAGTGTCAGCATGTGTCTGACACTGCTCTGTTACCTGCACAGCCTCACAGCATTTCTCACACCTGGGGCTCTCTGCCACAGTTTCCACCTTTTCCTGTTGGTTGAACAAGAAACTTTTCACTTTTCAGAAGCCAAACAGGACACCCAAAGACTTCAAGTGTTAAATTAATTTGAGCTAAGCAGCAAGTGACTGGCCTGGTCAAATGGCTGAGGAGCAGTTCAGGTTTGTGCCTTTGTGCAAAGGACTGACTGTGTTACACAGAGCTTTATCCTGGTCAATGCTCCAGCTGGCTTCCAACGCTGCTGTGGGTGTCTGGGAGTGCAGGATAAGGTTTAGAGCAAAGGAGAAACCAGCACAATTGCTGGAAGGTTTGATGACTCCACAGTGATTGTCCTCCAGAATTTAAATTAGTACTTTGATGTTTAAATCCCCATTTTGCTTGAAGGTATGCAAGGCTGCAGTAGCAGGACTCAGCAAAAAGGATTAGCTGAATAAGAAACAATACTGCTGCCCCCTTTCCCTTCCAGTCTGATTTGGCCTGCCACAAGTAAAAAAAATGGAAGAACAAAGACAATTTTAGCAGGTCTCATTTGCATGAATTAAGCAAATTTAGTTTTAGCCACCTTCACATCCTGGTAGGAACTGTATTTAGCCACCTCCTGTTCATCTGCCTTCCTGCTCCATCCTTCCTGGGGCTAACTTTGCTGCAGACAGTTGCTGAGTTGTGTTAGTCCTCAGATTAGTCCCTTGAAACCTTGACTCTGAGGCTGCAGGCTGCGGATTTACACCTCCCAGATGGCAGCTGGGCATGGCTGGCACTGCCAGCTCACAACTCCACATTCTGCAAATTTGGGAACCCACGGAACATGATGGCTGATCTGCACTGCCAGCTGTTCTACTGCAGATTTCTCTCTCAGCTCTGGACTGTCAGCTAGGCTGGTTTTACACTGTACAAAACATGCTTCCATTATACTGGCTCTGTATTTTCTCTTAGTCTACTTCCCTGGCTCCCATCACAGCTTCTCCTGTGAAGGAGCAGAATGGAAGTTAATACTTGCAGTATTGTACTGCCTGAGGTAGCCTGCACATCCCTGCTGAAGAAAAACAGGCAAATGGGAGAGCAGAAAGTCATCTTCATTACCAAATAGAGTTATGGTGATTCAATATTTCAAAATGTCTAATTTCCAAAGCTTGTCTCTATACCCCTTATTCTCTCAGTCTTTTGTGGACAGTAAGCTCTTTAAGGCAAGAGTTTCCTATATTTAGAACATTCTGCACAGTGCTTCCTTATGTAAACACAGTTGATCCTTCCAGTGGCTGTGATCCGGCATCAATTCCTGGTTAGACACATCCACAGCAGTTGTTTTATTCCTCCATCCTCTCACTGCATCTAAATCCCTCTGGTCTCTGTACTGGGGAAAAATCACAAAATAAGAAGCTCTTCAATAGAGATAAAACATATTCCCCCCCACCCACCCACACCCCACCAAAAGAAACCCCCACAACCAACCATCTTTCTTTGTTTTGTTTATAAGGTGCCACGCAGCATTTCTTGCAATAGCTCCAGAATGTAGGGATTGCTTCTTAGACATTCAAAAGAAAAAAATATCTCATTCAGAAGAAAGCCTGTCCCACATGATGGATTTAACGAGAAACATGGTGAACCTGCTGATGCAGATACCTGTGCTTCAATTCCTCATCTCCTCACCCTCACCTCCTGACTAGTTATAGCTGGCACTTCATGACAGTTGATTTGTGCAGCCTCAAGGCAAGAAGATGAAGGTTACAGCAAAGAGTCATAACAAAAGGGCTGTTTTTAAATCTCCAAGGGCAGATTCCTCTTTTGAGCCAGAGCTCGATGCACTGCACCGTGGGCATGAACTATGTGGGAGCCAATTTTATCTCTGAGCTTTGAGGTCAACCAATCCACAAAGCACTTGGAGGAACATCTCCAGGCCAGCTCTAAGATGTGCCTTGAGCATAAGGCCAGATACCCCCTATGATCCCCCAAGGACAAGGTCTAAAGATAAACGGCTCTGCCCAGCTGCTCTCATCCTAATGCAATATCTCAAAATTTTTGAGTCAACAAGGAGTTAGGTGCCCCTGAAGGCCTCCCAGAAGGGCAGCTTGTTAGACCTTTAGACTTCTGAGTTAGGCAGATAGATTTTCCTGAAGTTGTCAAAGGTGCTTGCCTTCCCTAGGTGAATATGGTGAGGTAGGTACTTGGGTTTGGAGCACGTTTTTTTCAAGTACCTGAAGCTATTAGACAAAAGTCCTGTGCTTAAACTGGGCAGGCTGCAGGTGGGCTGCTGAGGAGGCAAAAGACAATTCCTTCCATCCTTGCTGCTACCAAAGAAAGCCACATCAAAAGTTTGTTACTGTTGTACTTTTCTGTACCAGTAAGTGCTCATAGACCCAGATTAACTCTACTGATCCAACAATTTCTAGAACATTGTCAAATTCTGTATAAGGAAAAACAGCCAGCACCTTTTTACTTCAACAAAAATCAAAATGTTTAACAATTTCCCTTAAGAAATATATGCCTTTTCTCTGCACAAATCTTTGCTTAAGTTGCTAAAGTTACCAACTGTGAGCAGTAAACCAGCTTACTGTGAAAGAACATGATATCTGTGCATATTTCAGAATTGTTTCATATGCCTACAAACCACACTTCAGGGATGCAACATGAGGCACCAGAGGCCAAACTGTCACAAGTTCAGTGATAAATTGAAACTGGAAACACAGGAGACCAGTGCTGATCTCTGAATTCTGAAATTACTTAGGTGAGGATACTCTCTCACTAATAGGAATAGACATAATCTCTGCCACAGTCCTAGGCTGCTTTCCCCAGCAGTATCACCTCTGCCCTATTTAAATCAAATCTCAGCTGGTCATCAAGGTCTCACCCAAGTCCTTCTGTTGATCAGGCACTGAGAAAACCAGGACACTGGCACCATTTGGGTCAGATTAAAAAGGAGATCTAGAGATATGTGTCATTAGCAGAGGGGTGGCGTGATGTCTCAAGCTGCCTGTATCCCCAGGTAGCTTCTCAGGCTTATTACAAATCCATGGGATTTGTAAGCAAGCAACCACACCCATGTGGGGAAGCAGGACTTGCATGTGAGGACCCCTCATTTCAGAGCAAAGGGAAAAGAGTGGAACTCACAAGTA
Source organism: Pyrgilauda ruficollis (assembly GCF_017590135.1). Taxonomy (NCBI): domain Eukaryota; kingdom Metazoa; phylum Chordata; class Aves; order Passeriformes; family Passeridae; genus Pyrgilauda; species Pyrgilauda ruficollis. The sequence goes on along the minus strand of NW_024524934.1, from coordinate 4,483,810 downwards.
TTGCCAGCCCAGTGCAATAACCTTTCTAGAGAAGCCAGGAAAAAAGTCTTCTACTTTGCAGGATTAAATAGAATAAAAAGCAACAAATCAAATGCACTTTAGCTGTTTCTAGGAGCTGAAAATTCATCCCACATTAAGTCCAGTTTCTGAATTATAGTCATAACTTGCATATTCATAGATGCCAGGGTAGTGAGAGGATTCCCAGGAGCGCCAGAATGATCAGGGCCATCAGCCACCACTTTTAGCCCTGCACATTACAATTGAGGATATATCTCACATATTACTAGGAAGTGTAATGCCTGAATTAGCCATAATAGAGCAAAACAAAAGGAACAAATCAAAAATAGAAGGAGCACTAAAACCCTGTTTTATTCCATCATTATAATGGCTTACATGAGAAGGATTTGCTTCCTATATGTACAAGTGTTAAAAAAATGGAGCATGTGTAGCACAAGTTCTACACAAACCTTTAACAGTGCAGACAGTGGGGAAAGGTGAAAAAGATCCTAACTAATTTGAACTGTCCTGGAATTTTACTGTAGAAATCCAACTTCAACATAATCTTGCTTTTGGTGTTTGTTTTGTTTTTATTTTGTTTTCTGCTTTGGTTTTTTTGGTGTTTCGTTTTGTTTGGTTGGATTTTCTGTTTTGGTTTTTTTGGTGTTTCATTTTGTTTGGTTGGATATATTTTTTTTGTAAGATTGTGATAAATTATTTACTCCTTCATTAATTGTTCAGAAGTTAACAAATGTAAAGTAAGTACAGAAATATGGAAAGATTCTAGATCCATCAGTATTGATGCTTGAGGTGAAGGCTTCCTTTGAAGCAATTATTTAGTACTGAAAGACTATTTGTGGCTTAGGCAGAAAGAGAAAAAGTACAAAGTGAGAAACCAGAAGAGATCAGGTGCACTTCTCTATCATTTGAAGAAAAGGAGAAGAGGGAAAAAGAAAAACCTAGAGAGCAAAAGGTCACTGAGAGTGCATTGTAAAGCAGTGAAATGTAAGGGCAAGAGCAAACTGATCTTTTGATCGAGTAAGAACTTTGTGTGAATGGAATTAAATTACCAGGTGTTCTTCTGTCTTTGTTGAATAATTTGTTTGGAGAGCTGAGGAGCTGACTTTGCTGTCCTTGCCTGCAGTTATTCCAGCCGGGCATGTTGTCTTCACATCTCGGTTTTCATCCTCTGTGTTCTTCTTGTCTTTCATACTGACCTTTCTGAGCTCTGCATTTCAGTAGAACATTTAACCTGATCATCAACAAATGCAGTGCTCTGGATCTCTCGTGCACATTCAAACAGAATTCAATAGAACCTTACTGGAAATCAAGAATAAAACTTCATATGATGAGGTTTTCCATGTGTGCACAGCTTCTAATACCACCACTGGTACCACAAAATATGATAGGGGAGCTATTCAGAACAGATGTAATCAAAGACTCATGGAAAATAAGCCTAGGCAAGATTTCTTTTAGCCTGTCCCACTATTCCAGACAACAGCAATACTCAAAGTAATTACCATTCATAACTCATTTTGAAGTCATTAGTTCACTAATCCTTCTGTCAGGCTCCCATTTACTTAAGGAGTATTAAAGAGAACTGGCTGGTAGTTTCTCAGCAATGGCTTTACATTTGAAAGAGTTTTTGTTGATAAAAAAAATTCAAACAATTATCTAAACTTCACTTGGGAAGGCGCTCTTATTTTTTGTCACCATGTTATGAACTCTCTGACCTAAAAACAGGAAGAAAGTGTGGGATCACATATTTCCTCCACTCTGGAATAACCAGTATCCTTTTAGCTACAATGCTCCAGTTGGAGGAGACATCCAACTTAGGGTCCAGCTGTACGTTCTGCAGGTCAGGATAGCAAACTTCAGTTGTGTATTACAGAATTAGCAGATCTTTTTGGGGGAGACAACATCCACACAATTTTTTGACCTCTAACCAGACCCATGGGGAGCTGGAGAGCCTCACCAAGCAGTAGCCCAAAGCACACTTTTCACAGATCTGTCACCATGAAAAATACTTTGAATGCATCATAAAGAGGAACAACAAAATATTTCTCCTGTGACAAATCTTGTGGTATGTTTCCTATTCAGCACCTGGGTTTGTTTGGCACAACACCACCACTAAGTTTTTACATTTGGGAAAGCCATGGCACTAACCAAATGGCAGGGATGGAACATTCTGGGTTCTCCCCATCCTGGGCTGAGCCATCAAGCCCATGCAGCTTCCCTATAGGGTTTTAGTCATGCCAGACTACAGTTTATCCAAGATCTTTGAGGCACAAAGGCACCAATCTGGAAACACAGGCTGTTCTGCATCTCAACTACCCATCTAAAATCTCGGATTGTATCACAATTCTTGGAGTCTTGTCTAAAGATAGGCAACCTGTATAGAGATATACTTCAATAAATACTATTCACAGATGATTTTGCAATTAAATGTTTTAGCCAAAAAAATACCCCCAAACTCTGCCTTAAACTTTCTAGGTATTTTTTAAGACTGATTTAATGACAAGTAGAAGATCCTTAGTGATACCTTCCTCTTTTCTTTGAGTTAGCATGTAAAAGTGTGATGGCCTCAGTAGCCTTGTGGAGTGCTTCACCCCAGCCTCTTGGGTATAGCAAGACAGTTCAGATGTTGCATGCTTGTGGAAGTCAAGGCAAGGAGCTGATTTCTCCCTTAAAAAAAAAAAAAAAAAGGAAAATGTGCCATTATTAATATCTGGTCTCTGTTTTTAGACACTGAAATCTTCTCAGGCATTCCATTCTAAAATTAATTTAAGATAAAAAAAAAAATGTAATTTCTCTCTCCTTCCTGAAACACTGACCTGTGTGTGACTCCTTTTCCTTGGGATGTGGCCACCAGGTAACTGCTTTTAGGACTATTTGTCCAAGTCTATAGATCCAGGGAGGAGCTGCCATTCACAAGGACTAAGTCTCTGGTGGCCAAGCGAGATAAGTGATCCACAGCACTGCAAGTTGATACCTTCCTTGTGCTACACAGATAGATCAGTCTCCTTTACTTAGTTTAGTGAGACTTCAATTGCTTGAGAACAGTGGTCATATCAAGTTGTTTTAATAGGTCTGAGGGCTGGAGTGCCTTAAAAAACCTAGTAAAACCTCATACCCTTAATAACATCCTGCTCTGTTCTTTTCACAAGAAGAATGCTGGTGCTCATACTCCTGCTCTGAACTTTTATGAGGAATTTTAATTACTTGAATACTAACTCCATTATTAGTTTTTAGCTTTCCTTCTTAACTGTGTCTGTATAGACAGACCATGTACTAGAGAGACCATTTCGGCTGGAAGGGACCCACAGCAGCTACCTAATCCAGCTGCCTGACCAATTCAGAGATTACCAAAATGTTAAAGCATGCTGTTAAGGACACCATCCAAATGCCCCTTAAACATTGACAGGCTGTGGGCATTGCCCACCCTTCAAGGAAGCATGTTCCAGAGTTTGACCACCCTTGTGGTAAAGAAATGCTTCCTAATGAACAGTCTAAACCTCCCTTGGTGCAGCTTGGAACCATTCCCACATGTCCCACCATTCCTGTCTCCAAGGAAGAAAAGCTCAGCACCTCCTTCCCCCCTTCCCCTCCTCAGGAAGCTGTGGAGAACAATGAGGCCTCAGCCTCCTTCTCTCCAAGTTAGACAAGCCCAAAGTCCTCAGTTGCTCCTCACAGGACTTGCTTCCAGCCCTGTCACCAACTTTATTACCCTCCTGGTATTTTCAAGGATCTCCACAAGCTTCTTAAATGGTGGGTCGAGACCTGCACACCGTGCTCACAGCAAGGCTGATGCAGTGGGATAATCCCCTCTCCTGGCTGTGCTCGATGCACCCTGGGATGAGGTTTGCCCTTGGGGCTGCCAGGGCACACGACGGCTCACAGGAGCTGCTGCTGACCTGCACTCCCAGATCCCCTTCCACAGGGCTGCTCTCCAGCCATTCCTCCCCCAGTTCATACTTGTGCCCATGATAATCCATTCCAGGAGCCAGATCCAGCATTTGGATTTGTTAAATTTCATCCCACTGATGACTGCCCAATGCTCCACTCTACCTCTCTGCAGGGACTCTTGTCCCTCAAGAGTCAGCAGCCCCTCCCTGTTTCATACCATCAGCAAACCTGCTAAGGGGGCATTCAGTTCGTGCCTCCAGATCACTGAGAGGTATTTTGAACAGCACTGGCCCTAGAACTGATCCTGAGGAACACCACTGGTGGCTGGTCACCAGCCAGATGTAGCCCAGTGCTGATGCCCCACCCTCTGCCTTCCTCCTGCCCTGGGACAAGGGAGAACACCTTGTTGCTTCTAGGCATTTCCTCTCTGAGAATGTCCAACCATTCGCAGAGATTTTTCTATAACTCAAAAGAGCACAGAGAACCTGTAGTCAGTAGAAATGGCAATATCCATCCAGAAAATCACATCACTTTCACAGAATTCACAGAATGACTAGGCTGGAAGAGACTTTCAAAATCATTGAGTCCAACACATACCCTAACACCTCAACTAAACCATGGCACTGAGCACTACATCCAGTCTTTTTTAAACACATCCAGGGATGGTGACTCCACCACCTCCCCAGGCAGGCCATTCCAGAACTTTATCCCTCTTTCCATAAAAACCTTTTACCTAATATCCAACCTATACCTCCCCTGAGATGGTTTGAGACTGTGTCGTCTCATTCTGTCAGTAACTCATTCTGTCTATGGGGAACAGATGAAAAACAGCTGTGAGATTTTTGAATTTGAAAGCTTGAAATGAGCAGGGCACAGACCCCTGGGTCGGGCTGTTAGAGCTTAGTCTGCTGCTCAGTGAGGTGAGAGGATTACATCATCTTTTGGTACCTGCTGCCCACTCCCACCCCTGATACCTCTGACAAAGGAACCAACTTTCATTTCTGAACACTGATTCTCCATTTACAAAAATAAGGCAGGAGTTGGACTGATGTGACAAACAACTTGTGTGAATTCTTGTGCTGTTTATACTTGAGCAGATGAATAGAAGCAATTTATTAGTGTAAAAACAGGAATCTGTTAAGAACAGCATTAGGGCAAACAGCAAAATATGAAAACTCTACTAATTAATAGGATGTTGCTATTTAGCAGAAATTATTCACAAGTCAGCACTTTGCTCTTTATGTGATCTGTTTTTTCCAAATAGCTTCAAACAATACTTAATATTATTTTCAAAATAGGTTACCAAGAATGCAAAGAATTCAAGTAATTGGTTTCTAGGAGGAGAGAATTTGTGTTGCGAAAGAGAGAGGGGATTTCTTATCTCTTTGACAGATCCTGCACTTGCACCATCTCTGAGTGATTGATACACCATCAGCTCTGCAGAGTTGTGACTGCTCAGTATACAAAAGAGAAAGTGACTAAAACAGTACAAGTAATGTATGAGTTTCATACCAGAAAAAAAGAGACCTGGTACCAAAATGTGTCAAGGTGCTGGCATATTCTGTTCCAGATATGCATCTGGCTTCTGGCTCATTTTGCACTATTGAGTGAGCTGCTTGTCTTCCACCTCATTGAGAGCCAACAGGAAAGTCATGGCCTAGGATCACCAGGATCCCATAAAAATTACTTGCTGCTTTCCAAATTTCCACCCTTTCCTTTTCTTTTTTTTTTTTTTTTTTTTTTTTTTTTTAAATTAAGAAGTTAGCCAGAAATCTTGAATGTTATCTTGCAAAGCAGAGGAGTCAAAACTCAAAGTGATTTTTTTTTCCTTAAAGGAGACACAGCAGTATGTTAGGCACCTACAATGGAGAATATGAATGTTAAGCTACAGAAAATCTGATGTGAAAGACTGAGGTTAAAAAAAGTCAAAGAAGATCTCCAGTCCAAGCTGCTGGCTTTTGAATTGCAGACACAAACCAGAGGAAACTCTTCTGCGAAGTAAAATGACTGGGGAATAAGCAAACAGAATGATTTGTAAAATCTGGCATTTTTTAAATCATGGAAGAATGAAAAAAAAAAATTAAATTAAACCATGCAGTCAAACAGAGTGGTATTCTAACTCCAAAGCTTACTTCCCATTTGCATGCTGACTATTTGTAAGGAGTTGCAGATTACCTAATTGCCTAAATTAAAAAATTGTGACGTTGAAAAGAAATATTTTCTTTATGAGCCTCTAAGGATTTTTTCCTGTCATTTTCATACACGGAACCTTTGAATGAAGTACTTGAAAAAAATAAACCCAAAACCTTGAGATACTACTGAGCTCACCTGTTCAGCACTGGCAGGAAAGCTTCATAAATTATGTCAAGTTGGAAAACACCCATCAGGATGATTGACTCCAACTCCTGGCCCTGCACATGACACCCCAGCAGTCACACCATGTGCCTGAGAGCATTGTCCAAACACTTCTTGAGCTCTGTTGGGCCTGGTGCTGTGACCACTTCCCCAGGGAGCCCCTTCCAGTGCCCAATCACCCTCTGGGTGAGAACATTATTATTGATATTCAACCTAAACGTCCCTTGACACAGATTGTCACTGCTCCCTTGGTCTTGTCACTGGTCATCATGGAGAAGCGATCAGTGCCTGCCTCTCCTCTTCCCTTCATGAGGAAGCTGTAACTGCAGTGAGGTCTTCCCTCAACCTCCTCTGCTCCAGTCTGAACAGACCAAGTGACCTCAGTCTCTCCTTGTAAGGCTTCCCCTCAAGGCCCTTCACCATCTTTGTTACTCTCCTTTGGATGCTTTCTAACAGCTTGACATCTTTTTCATATTGTGCCTCCCAAATCTGCCCCCAGCACTGGAGGTGAGGCTGCCCCAGCTCAGAGCAGAGCAGGACAATCCCTTCCCTTGCCCGCTGGCCGTGCTGTGCCTGATGCCCCCCAGGACAGGGTTGGCCCTTCTGGCTGCCAGGGCACTGCTGGCTCGTGTTCAACTTGCCATCGACCAGGACCCCCAGGTCCCTTTCCATGGGGCTGCATTCCAGCCTCTCATTCCCTGGGCTGTCCATACATCCAGGGTTGCTGTATCCCAGGTGCAGAACTCTGGTATTTTTATCCCAAGGACCATTCCATCTCTTACCCTCCAGGTCTTCTGGAGATGCAATTAGTTTACTAATCTGCACAATGTCTGGAGGATTTGGAGCCTGCATAAGCATTAGGTCCACTTTTTCCGTCGACTTTTTTTTCTTTCTGTTCCTCCTGGAGCTGTTCTATTTTGAAGCACAGTAGTAATTCAGTTCCTTTCCATCTCAGTTTTCAGTCCATGTTTGTCTTTAATATTATCTTTTCTATAGTGGCAGGCAGCTTCTGGAAAGGCTAACACTTTGCAAATGATCACTTTCTTTTTCCCAGCCTTTATACATCCCCTAGCAACTTAGTGTTCCTCCACAGCTTTCTAATCACACCACTCATCCTGAGCCATTTGTCTGAGAACTTAGGATTTGGATTTCTTCAATGCTTTTGTTAGTAGTCAGTGCTTGCAAACCTGCTGACTACACCAATTTTTGGTGAATGTGTGTTTTAAGGTTGCTTAAATCACTAGCAAAGGTATCATCAAAAACAAGTTTAATATAGAAGTAAAAGCATAACAGAGTTCTTTGGCAAGGCTCACTCTACTACTTAGCAGATGGTTTAAAAAGGCAAACAAAAAACCAGTATCAATTAATCCAGACCAAAAATATCCCCAAAGTATCTCCATGAAGTACTGCAGCCCCTGACACATGGTGAGGACACCACCTTCCTCCCTCAGGGCTTTACCCAGGAGCTGCTGGGCAATCGACCGGCCCTCGCTCCTGACCTTTAATACACAAGGAGACAACACACAAAAGATTTTTCAAAAATCATTCCACTCTAATCATATACAAATCAGAACAGTTGTAAAAGAGACTAATCGAAATATTGAAAATTGAATATTTTCCCAGCAGATTTCTGTGAACCAACATTTTACCTACTGCAGCAGAAAATTTTGAGGTCAAGTTTTGTCAGCAAAGCAGAAAAATGTAAAAGAATATGTTTGCCTGAATTGCTACATATCATTTGTCTATAAAACACTCATTAACTGTATTGTCATCTTTCTCTGCAATTTCTATGGGCTGTTTTGGCCACCTAAAACAGCTAAGTTCATATTACAGGGACAATGACAGTTTGAATTCAGAAGAAAAATAGTAGAAGACCATGGTACTCCTGGTTTCAGTGCATTTTAATGTGAATTTATAATAATACTTTCTAATTCTCTGGATGTTATCAATAATAATTTTTTTATGTATTTACTCTAGGAATTAATTTGGTTTGATCACTGAGAATGTCTCTGCTTCTCTTCTGTATGGACTATGACAGATTCAACACAGAACAGTTCTTTTCATTGTGAACTAGAGGGAAAACTTGTGTGCTGACACACATCATCCCTGTGAATACTGCTCCAGAGCTGAAAACAACTCACTTCCCTCAGCATCTTGCAATTCTGCTTACAGCATAACACTTGAATGCATTTCTCCCACCTTCACTCTCTACAGTGTCTCTAGAGGGTGAGAAAGACACCAGAACACGAGTTGCTCAGTTTGTCCCCAAACCCACTTTGTGCTTACTTGAGAATAAGCAAGACCTTTTAAAAATCAATGGCTTCTGCATGACATTTATAAGCAAGAGATGATGCTCCCTCTTCCAAAAGGGCTGCTGAGTGCTTTAGGTGGCTGTTACTATAAAAATATTCCATACTGAAAACTACCATATGGTTTTCTAGAAACCTGCTCCATCCCAATGTGGCACTCTGATATTTCATTGCTCTGTCTGCTTCCCCATGTGACATGTGCAGTATCTAAAAAATTGCTTGTGTGCTATTCACGCCTCCATTCAGCACTGTGCTTGCTCTCCTTCACTTCCTCCAGCATTTAACAGTGGCTTATAGAGACACGTATGGCATTAGGAAATATTTCTCCCATTGCACTACTTTGCATTTGCCTTCTGTTTGCTTGGCAAACAGGGAATTTTTCTCAGGGGCAGCTTTGCACAAGTAGCTGTGTTAAGCTCTGTTCATACTGCTTCAGGACAAAGATAGACTATTCCAGTGTTTTCTTTGGAGTGAGGATTTGGAGGTGCATTAAATAATGAGAGATTTTAATGGATGCCTTGAAGGCTCTAAAGCCAGAGAAAGAGAAGAAATGCATCATTTCATATCTCCAGCTTAACTGATATCTTTCCCCTTTCAAAATATAAGATATTAGCAAGTCATCTGGTTCAAGAGCATCAGTTCATGGAAGGAATGGATACCCACCAATGAGGACAGAACAACTGCAGGGGGAAAAAACCATTCCATCTGTTCATGAACATAATTCCTTGTTTTCTGTTCCAGCTCATCCTTGCCACATGGGAAGGCGGCTACAACTTGCAGTGCCAGAACCTCCACAGTGCAGGGGAGGCCGATATCCGGGTGAGAGACAAAAGCAGCTCAGCCCTCAGCACCCTTTCTGTTTTAACTGTCTTTATGACTGTCCTAGGACATATCCTGAGCTCTGATAAAATATCTCTACTCTAGAGGAGGGCAGATTTCATTGCACTGAGTATCAAATTTAGATTTCTTCAAAAGAAGAATCTGGCAGCAAAATCTGTTCAGTGTCGAGAAAATGGTAGATTGTTCAGTAAAAAAACTGAACTATCACAAAATGAAGCAAAAACCCACCCACAAAACTGCACCTTTGGAAAAAAAACCCAACAAAACAATTAGAAAAGCCTTCCTCAAGTGCTACATTTCTTAAATTATATTTTGATAATTATATATTACAAATTCCTAAAAGACATTTTTTATAAAACTACTTTTGAAAACTCATTGAAAAGCAAAATAAAATTGAAGACAGAGCTTGTGCTTCTTCTTTAATAGCATATTAATGCCTTCTGGGAAGTCACACGCTAGGGAGTGAAGAAGTACAGTAATATTTAAGCAATTGTATGGACAGATATTGATCTCCTGCTCCTTTGTTCTTGCTTGTACAGGTAGCCAAGGTGCTGTGGTGGTATTATTTTTCCAAAGTAATTGAATTCATGGACACTATCTTCTTTGTACTGAGAAAGAAAAGCAACCAGATCACCTTCCTTCACGTGTATCATCATGCCACTATGTTTAACATTTGGTGGTGTGTTCTGAACTGGATACCTTGTGGGCAGAGTAAGTCTTTGTTTGCTTCATCACCCTGGGTCTAAGTCAGCTGCAGCTGGGGAGGAATCACGTCACCATACAAAGGAATTGTGCCACTGTGCAATATGAGGGCACCTTTAGGGTTCTGAGCCTTTCAGAGCACCTGCAGAACACAGGAAAGTTAAAAGTATGGTTAAAAGTTCAGGACAAAAATACCTGCCTGTGAGGCCCTAGATTTTTCACTAAGCTGTCACAAACTCATGTATTTACTTCTCTTTAAACCACTTTGAAGCATCACAGTACTGAGTAGCACAGAGGAGCAAGCATATACAAGACCTACTCCAAAAGCAGATGCAGGAAGAAGTCAGGACCCTGGTAAAGCCTTGATCAATCACAACAAATTAAATCAATGGCCCTTTTACAGGCTCAACTCTCATATACATCAATCTCTGCTTTAGCAAGATACTTTACTTAGTTAGTCACTAATTAAAATACCAGTTTGAGTTTGTTCTGTTTCATATGAGAGTACGCTCTCAGAAGGTTGCAGTAGCTGTCATCATCTTCCCTGTTAGGAAGGGGTCTACGATGCCACAGGCTGGTCACTTGGAATTTGTATTAGAAGTCCAAACAGCAGAGAACTACTTCAGCTGTCTCACAACAGGCACACTTTTCCAGGGCTTCACACAACTAGAGGCTTCCTGTGGAACTGCTTTCAAAGTTGAGAAAAATCCCAGTTTTCTTGCAACCTATTAGAGTGAGTCACCTCAGCCCGTTTTAACATTTTGTAACGAAACTTGTCGCAGGTCTTTTTCAGAGCTAAAAGCAGAATTCACATTTGTTGGCACTTACTGTGGACAGCACAAAATCAAAGTAAATCACCGTTAGAGGTAGAAGCAGGGATCAGAGATTTCATAGAGATTAGGAGCTACTTCTAGAGGAGTAAACAAATCAGTGGGGGTTTGAGCTTTCTAATGTGTGGTCCCCACACTTTACAATAGCACTGGACTACTGTAATTAAACCAGTAACTAAGTAATTAATCAGTGGCAAAATGAGAACAACTGCTAAGTCCCTCTTGTAGTTGTAGCACTGCTGTCAAACACGCAAGCACACAGCAGAGAGTAGTGCTGCTGCTTCTCCATAGTCTGCAAAGTACAGAGGATAATTCATTTCCTCTAGAATTAGTGTTCACTAAATGTAACTAATAAGAGCAGCAAGGTATTATCTGGGATGAAATTCTATAAATGTGCATCTGGCAGAAGAGCCAATGAAGAAAACAAGAGTGGTGATCAAACACAGGCACAAAAGGCTGGTTTAGTTCAGAGTAAAGCCCTTGCTACTGCATCAGAGAGCAGAAATACAGGAGTCTCCCAGGGTCCTAAGCTGCATACTAGCAGCAAAGCTATCCACAGCAGTGTTTAAAGCTTACAGGAATAATGGAGAGACTCAGAAGAACTTTAGGAGAGGGGGAAAAATATCCTGTAAACTACAGAATAGGAAAAAGTGGAGGAGAAGAAAAATATCAGATAAAACACAAAATTCAGCATGAGAACAACCCTCTAGGAAGTATCATTTGGTTTTTCAGTTGTCCCTAGGAGAGCACCTCTACACATCAGGAATGTCTTTAGCAAGGAAAAAAGCATGGAAGGAATACTTATCATTCGCAAGAGATTCAATATAGAAGCAATATCACAAGCAATAATATCCTCCCTCACTTTTTAGCAGTTGGTACTTAATTATTTTTTCCCTAATGGATTTTTGTAGGCTTCTTTGGACCCACTTTGAATAGCTTTATCCACGTGCTTATGTATTCTTACTATGGACTGTCAGTCATCCCTTCCATGCGCAAATATCTCTGGTGGAAGAAATACCTCACTCAGGCACAACTGGTAAGTATCTCATTTTTAACTACCAGAAATCATTCAAATTGCGAGAGAGGACTAAATGAACTACAGGTAAACATTAAGCCAGTTAGAATTGAAGTATAACTAAACTATCATACAGCATAAGTCACTAGTGCAGCTTGATATAATTTAATAGAGGAAACTATGTTCGGAAATGTTTTCTGTAGAAAAGAAATAATAGAAACGCTTTAATCCACAAAATTATATTAATTTTTAACAATTGCATAGAAAATTACTGCTCCTTAATTGTAGAAAAAACTGATTTAAAAGTCACAAAAATGTCTGACAGAGCCAGCTCCAAGACAGACCTCCCCTGCTGGCCAAAGCTGAGCGCATCAGCAAAGCTGATGGAGCACCTCCATGATATCATATTTATTTAAGGGTGAAAAACAACATAGCAGCTCAGAGAGGAGACAGGAAATGTGAGAAGCCCTGCAAGTACCCAGATCAGAAGAGAAAGAGGGAATTAGCACCAAAAGCTCCCCCGCAGCCTGTGGTGAAGATGCTGGTGAAGCTGTTCCCCTGCAGCCCACGGAGGTCCAGAGGGGAGCAGAGATCCACCTGCAGCCCATGGAGGACCTCATGCTGCAGCAATGGACATGTCTGCCCTGAAGGAAGATACAGCCCATGGGGAAATAGGCTCCTAGGGACCCAAGGAGAGAGGATCCCACCCTGGAGCAGGTTTGCTGGCAGAATCTGTGAGAGCCCTTGGGGACCCACATAGGAAAACCCTGTTCCTGAAGGACTGCATGCTGTGGAAGGGACCCATGCTGGGGCAACTTGTGAAGAACTGCAGCTCATGGGAAATACCCACATTGGAACTCTCTCCCATGGGAGGGACCCCACACTGAAGCAGGGAAAGAGTGTGAGGAGAAAGGAGCAGCAAAGCCAAAGCCGTAGGGGCTGACTACAAACTCCATCCCCCTGCACCACGTGGAAGGAAGCAGAGGTCTGAAGTTCAGAAGTGAAGTTAAACCTGAGAAGAAGCAGGGGCTTAGAGGAAGGTGGTTTTAATTTTATTTCTTGCTATCCTTCTGTGTTATTAATTGGCAGTACTTGAAACTAATCTTCCTCAAGTTAAGTCTATTGTGCTTATAACAGCAATAGGTAAGTTTTATCAATTACCCTCCCTACCTTTATCTCAATCCGCAAATTCTTTTCATCTTATTTTCTTCCCCTCCTCTACCAGGGAGTAGGGAGAGAGCTGCTGGGCGGGCAGCTGGCAGCCAAGCCAGGATAACCCACAACACAGTGGTACAACTACAAAATGCAAAACTATGTAAACAAACTTTAGGCAATACAGAAATTGACTGACTTCTAAAAGTGTGTTCCTCCTGTTGGTGTACCTGAGGAGCTGAGCCACATCAAAAGTTTCTATCAACAAGATATAAGGCTTGATATGAAATAAAGTTCCTTTTACCTTTTTTTTTCTTGGGGCCTGTTCATGTTATTTGGAAATTCAGATGTTTGCAGTGAGCTTTAAAATGCCTGTGTGGAAATTTGCTTAGCAAAAACTGCTTCTCTGAGCTGAGACCGTCCCTGCAGGTGAAACACACTTCCTTGCTGGAAATGCACTTCAGTACGCTGGTTTGAGGGCACGCTTATCTGGCTGAGGAGAATCAGGTGCACTAGTGTGGGCTGTGGCTCACAGTTCTAAATATAGACAAGTCTCTGCAATTCCTTCTCTGTCTCATTTTTCTTTGTTAACTCTATTAATGCAAGTGATAACCTATCTGAACTCCTTGGACCTGAGTTGTGCATTTTCTGTTCAGACTTCTAAGGCTATTGCCAGGAATCTTCAGAGTTTCCTCCATTTTCTGCCCAGCAACAGAGACAACAACTGTACCTGTCACAAGGACTGGAAGATAGAACAACACCTACTAAATCTGAGAGAAAAAACATAAAAGCTTCCCTTTTGTCAATTAGGCCTATAAACTTAATTTAAGAAACCTCTGACACCTTAGGGTTTTATTGAATTTCACAAGAGCACCATTTTAACTTGATCCTCACAACACATTCAGAGGTTATAAAGGGATGCTTTTCAAGAGTACTCAAACTTTCAGGGAGCAGGACTAGGGGACATTGCTGTGTCTGATTTAGCTAGCACTGACTCTTTCTCAGCAAATGAGCCTGCATTATCTTCTCTCCACAGATCCAGTTTCTGCTCACTATTGTGCACACACTCAGCGCAGCTGTGAAGCCATGTGGATTCCCATTTGGCTGTCTCATGTTCCAGTCCTCCTACATGGCCACACTGGTCATCCTCTTCATCAACTTCTACATTAAGGTAAGCAGTCTTCTGAGAGCTCTCTGACAAAGATGGGGAAAACAGAACTTGTTGGATAGCAGTCTAGGTGGACTCAGATGTAGGATGATCATCAGTGCTTAAAATATGTTAGTCTTAAAATATATACATCACTTAATAATAACAGATATAGTCATGTCTGACAGAAAGAGAGAATTACTTAGTAGTGATGACCTCATCATTGCAGCTCAACTCTTCTGCACTTGTATAGCAGATCACATACTGCATTCAGTACATAAGAGATCTGAATTTGCTTTGGTGGGCAAATTTTTGAGTCTTGCTCCTCCTTAGGGAAAAAAAAATAGAGTTCTGTCTTTGCCTGTTTACTTCAACGTCTTTTAGCAGGGAGTGCTCTAGCCTGCCTGCATACATAAAGCTTTTAGTGTACAAGGCTTGAAATCTCTTGACACTGAGAAGTATTATGGTAAGGCTAGTAAAGTAACATCACCCACAGCAGTGAAAAGGCTACTATACTCCTAATGTAGTCTGAAGCAAATATACATACATCTGCATCAAACAGCAGACAAGCTCCATTTACAGTTAACCATAAGTAGTGTTTTGGCGGGCACTGAATGGATCCAAATGTTTATTTTGGATTTTGCTTTTATAGACATACCGGAAAGCACCTTCAAGAACAGCTGTAAAGGAAACCCCTGTCGCAACAGAAATCAAGAATGGTTTCCATAAGGACTACTTTGCTGCTGCCAATGGATTGCAGAATAATAAGAAAGCACAATAAGTATACTGTTTCCTATGTTTTTTCTAAAGAGAAAAAGAAGAAAAAAGACTGAATTACAAGCTTTAGCTTAAAACCTATTTGATTACATTTATCAGTTCTTTGTACCAGACACTTATTAATGTACTGCTATTTAGGTTTTAACAAAATGAGTAGAACTACTTGTCTTGTCAAAGATCAACATCAGAACAAGGAAAGCCAAGATCTTTCTCATATGATCTCTAATGCTGACACAAAAACGCCTTATGAAACACTTGATGGATAAATCCATCAATGCCTTCAAAAGGTTAGGACTCTGTTCAGACTAACGCGGGGAGCATTTTCTGTGCATGCAAGAGAGGCAAGGCTTCACAGTGCACCCACTACATCCAGCTGAACTGTGGACAAGGACAGGAAAATAAAGGAGGGGTGGCAGGAAAGGTGAGAACTGGACCTCTTCCATCACCATACCCCTCTTTTCTTCTTCTCAGCAATTCCCCAAAGCACACTAGTGAGGTGCCCTTTGATCCTGTAGGAGCCCTGGGGAAGGACGTGACAGAGGGCAGAGCCCAGGTGCACCATCCCATAGTTTTCAGGCAGTTGTGGCTCCACACTCACTTTTACATAAGTGCCACCTGATTCAAATGCCAGGAAGGCTGGCAGAAGCTTTGTTTCAGGGGGCTGGGCTTATAGCCCCTGGCACTGCCCAGGATGGTATTCTGAACATAGAGAAAAACAAGCCCACAAGCTAACTTAACAGGAGATTCCAGGTAAATGGATTTTGAAAGAAATAGGGTCGTGCCAACTTAAGGCAGATAAATCCATTGAGTGTAAATGTGTATAAAGCTAATCCTATACAAGCACTGCTAATTCAAAGCAAACTGTCATGCCACATATTAATAGACTGGAAGATGCAGAAAATTTGAGACGCAAGTTCAGCAGCAAGCCAAGCAGGTTATACAGGAACCCCATGGCAGGTGGCCCTTACTCAGACTGGTCTTTGGCTGGAGAAACAGACAGGACTGAGGCAAAACTGTTGGAGGGGAAGTAAGGAGATATCTGCTGTCTGTAGTTATAAAGCTGTCTCCCAACAGTCCATCACCATTTTTGTTGCTTCAGTTCACTGCATTTACCCCCACTTAAATGGTGAGAAATGAAGAAAACCCAAGGTTAACTTAATGGGTCTGCCCTCACCCTTTTCTCATTTAACCCACTTATTTTCCTCTACTAAACACAGACTTTTTTTCCTCACAGTGAAGTAGTTCTGATCTTTTCCATTCTTGTGTGTAAAATTCTCTCAAAAAAACCAACTTTTGGAGTCACTCCAGCCCAGCAAGTCCCTTGGAGTGAAGCAGTTCTGTAAAGAAAATATGTCCTCTCACTCCTGTCACCTTTCAGAGTCCCAGGGCGGGAGGAGGCCAAAACACACACCCAGCCAGCACAGAGGGCCCAAGCAGCCACGAAGGCACGCATGCAGAGGAGGCTCTCCAAATCCTGCTGTCCAATTCTTCTCCATCTCTAGAGGGTCAGTTGTCTCCTCCAGATATCCCCATTTAGATGATCTGCCGTCAGGGGCTCTTGAAGACTGCAGGCATAAAGGCAGGAGGAAGGTTTATCCCAGGGAGCAGCGTGGACACAGGGCAGCCAGCCTCACCAGGAGCAGCCCGAGAGACCGCAGCCCTGAGGGCTCATGGATAGGAAGGAAAGGCTGAGGAAGTGGTACAGTAGGGGAAGAAGAGCAGATGGGGTTGCCCAGCAAAAGCAAGAGGAGAAAATGTCATGAAGAAGGGTGTCTTGTGTCAGAGTTCTGCTTGACTGTGTGCTTGAGTGTCCCATTGAATGCCATCTGTTTCCAGCCAGTTCCATTGCAGTGGTGCAATGTGGACAAAACTTTTCTGCTCCAGTAGAAAACAGAAATTCCCAAAAAGCTACAGCAGAAGCAGTACCTCTTAGCAGCCTGACTGCTGAACTTCATCATCGTGAGCCGGGTGACCAAAATAACTGCAATATTCAGACACTTTTACACCACCACACCAACCTAGATCTAACTGGTGCATATTCACATTTGCTCCCCTCTTCATGAAGTTGGTCACAAAGCCTCACTTACTGAAAGTCAGTGTTTTGTTTTCTCTAACACTCAATAAGGGGGAAAGCAGCAACCCAAAAGAAAAAACCCAAACAAAAACACCCAAGAACCCTGCGTTCACAAAGCCTGGACACTGTATGCGTATGCTATTTCTCACTGGCCCTTCCAGAACCTTTACAGGCATTTCTGATTGATACCATAAAAATCACAAAGTGTAAGAAATTAGAGGGTTTGACTGAAGGTGTTTTACACAGCCCTGAGTAAAAGGAGAGCTTCAGAGCTCTGTAGAAATCAGCTTAATACTGGAAGCCAGGGTAAAGGCAGAGGAATCTGAAAGAGCTGACAAGACAGTGAACAAGGCAATGAGCTGGACCATTCATCTAAGGCTGGCAACACAAGGGTTGCGTGGCCCAGCATGGATTTTAGGCCGAGTGGAGTCCATAATCTTTTGATGGCAAAGCATGCATTTGACTATCAAGGTGGAAAGCGTCAGCTGTGCTAAGTGTTAAAGTTTACTATGGCAATCAAACCCACAGATACTGTCTTTGGTTCTGTTGAAACCTCATTCAAAAGAAAAGGAAATAAATAAATGCCTTACTTGAAATTCAAAGGGCTGGGGAAAAAAAAAAAAAAAAAAAAAAAAAAAAAAAAAGGAAAAAACCAGATGGTCTCAGACCTTGCAGATCCAGATCAGCCAGGGAGGCTGGAATCAGGTATGTTTAAAATTCTTCAGATATGTCTTAACATCTTCAAAATGCCGCAACTTTGAAGAAAGAGAAGTATTGACTTTTTAAACTGATTTTCCTGTAATACATAACACTGTAAATAAACAAATTTTACTATCAGGCTGTCTCCATTTTTCCTTAAGGAATCAAACTGGGCTGGTAACTGGTGATGTGAGGCTGCTTTTGTTCTCCAGCTTTTTCAGAAGCATTTTAGGGCAGTCACATCAGATTCAAAAACAATCTCCATAACTTTATACAACACCTTCCCTGGTATTGGTGTAAAGTTTCCATGCAGTTTTTTTACCCCCCCATCTATAAAAATGTGGGCTTTTGAACAAAGGTAATATTGAAGTAGAGAACTCACTTGTTCAAAATTTGTACTTGCCCATCAAGTCCTCGTTTGATTATCAGATTGTTTTCACTTGGAACATGATGGTTGAAAACAGGGGAGAGACAATAGAGAAATCAAAATCTCAAAAACAAATCTCAGGATCTCAAAAATAAGTTTTCTTTCAGATTGAAAATAGCCAATAGCTCTCAGCTGTTCCTAGAAAAGTCTATTTTCCAGTGCATTACTCTCTTAGACACATTTCTACTGCCTATAAAAGCAGGACCTGTCCCTGGGTGCTCCAGCTAACCTCAGCACACCTTACCAATAGCAGGATGGGCTGTCCCCAGGCCAGGGTAAGCACACACAGCTCCTCTGCCCATTTCTACCCACAAAGGACATCCTTTTTTCTGGCTTTACGCAGCCTTGACATGAATTAGCTGTAGCCCTTGGTTGGGCCACTGCACTGGCACAGAATGTGCAGGTAAACAAGCACTTGGCACAGCAGCATCCTCTGAAAGATATGCAGCATAAATAGCAGGGATTATAGTCAGTTTAATATTAAACCCTATTTAAAGCTTAAAATGCATAAAGCAATTGTCCTTAACCAGAACTTTTCTATTTCCCATTTCTTTTTCTGGGTATTGATGCATAGTTTTTGCACCTCAGCACCTACATCTTGTTGTTCTGGCTCAGAAGTGTCAAGGAAATGAATAGGTTGAAAATTTTGCTATATATATTTGCACTGAAAGGAAGAAAATAAATATCTGGATTAATAGCACTTTAAAAAACATGAAGTGGGAAGGGTAAAGGAAACCTGCCAAGGTCAGCTACCTACCTTCCAAAAGGTAATTTTAGGATAACCCAATTACACATCTGTTACAGAAACCAAATGGACTTCAGACCTCCAGGAGGTTTAAGGTCAAACATGTTTAATTGACCCAGCAGTGCAGGAAGTGGCAGGAGATGGGCTGTCCAAAGTCAGAAAATGTCATTTCTGTCCCAGATGTGGTCTCCAAACATTTCTACTGACTACAGATGGAAAGACCATTAGTAAAGTCCAAAGTTTTCACCTTAGGCAGTTCACAGGTTATCAAGCTGGAGCACACTGAGCTTCTCAAATGCTAAAGTGCTTCATATGAAGGGATAGATGAGTGCAGGTGTAGAAGGTATTTAAGCAGTGTAACATCTGTTTCTGCTCTCCCATACCCATCATTAAAACACCCTTTTGGGGTTCAGACTTTTCCAATAAAAGAGTTAAAACCAAATGTAAGTGCATACAACATTATGGCAATTTTTACTAAGTAAGGAGCCCTGATTTTTCCTTTATCCATGCCTTCTGAAGTGCTCAACACTCACCTTCAAGCTTTATGTGGAGACGCAACAATAAGATATAGAAATGCACTCTGTAAATAATCTAGCAAAGATACTTGGATGAAAAAGACTCTTAATTTTTTACAGTTAGAGGGGACACCAAGAGAGCCTTCTGCCAACACACATGAAGAGTGAGGAAATGTAGCAAAACAAGCGTTTCTACACATCCACTTCACAGTGCTGACAAAGCTTAAATGCTTAGAAGCTTGAACTTAAGAGAGCAATGAATCCATCCAAAACATGAGATTAAAAAAAAAAAAAAGAAAAGAAAAATCAACCATTACTGTCATAGTTTGGACACACCTTAAACCAGAGAGAGACATCCCATCTCATCCTCTTCCTATTTCAAATGTTCTCTCTGAGCTGCAAAATGCTTGGAGATGCAGATGAAGGAGCCTAAATAGGTCAACACCCATCCCAAAGGAGATGCCGTGCCCTGAGGGTGAGAGTTCTCAGCGCTGTTCCACTGGCTTTGCCGAATTCAGTGCACAGGAGCAACTGCAGTGCGGGCAGCTCATCTCGATTCTTGGGTCTGCTTCACATCAAGCACCTTGGTAGACCAGGTTGCATCATCATGTTGGGCCAGGTAGTTGGGAATACAAGCAAGGAATTTAGGCATTTATGTAGGAATTACTGGAAGGCTCACCTCGGAACTTAGGAGTGGGAGCAACATGGCACAAGGCATCCCTTTCCATTCACCAGTGTGAACTCTGGATCACAATAAGAAGCAGCAGTGCAGACCAAGCCTTGTCACACTCCTACAGCCAGATCCTCGGGTTACTACTCAAGTAGTGAAAGCCCCAAATTTAGGACCAAATTTAGGATCCAGGCTGTAGGATAGTGATGGGATCAGATTATTCAGGCTGATATCTTAAAGCCTGTTTTGGTTAATGACACTGCTGGGGCCATCATAGTATGCCACCACGCTAGTGGGACCAGAGCCTGCTGAAAACTCTGTTGCCAAGATGCAAAACTAGTTTTACTGCTTGCAGAGGTTACAGCTTCATCTCCCAAAAGTCATGGCTGCTTCAGCTGAGTGCTTTGAGAGCCTAGAGTCAAACAGCAGCTGTAAGGACACTGAAGAGTAGCAGAAGGATGCAGTGTAGCCAGGTCACTAGGGCCAGCTCTCAAAGAAACAAGCACAAGCCAGTGGTTGTAAAACCAGCACTTCAGCCCTTCACATTAGGAATAGCAGGGGTAGACCAGTAGATCTGAACCTTTGGAAAGGGCAAGGTTGAACAAGTCTTGTCTTTTAAACTACCCTAGGAAGAAAGCACCAAGTGCATCTAGATGTGGATGAAAAAACTTCAGCTCATGCCAACCCTAGTCAGGACTACTTAAGATAAAGAAATAAGCATAAAATGGTAACACAATGGCAATAGCAGCTTCTTGCTGTTCTCTGTGCTGGTACTACTCTGTGTGACCTTCTAAAGTAGGAGCAGCATCAGCCCTATTTCAGTTATGAAACAAACTCTGTCAGGGTTTGGGCTTTTGTTATGAAGGTACATTTTGCACAGGAGAGGATTCCCTCAACTCTAACCCATACAGCAATCTGAGGCTGGTTCTCTAAGTTAAGGAGATGGAATCCCAAAGCCTGGAAATCTGCCACATTCCCACAAATTCATTAAGGTGCATTAGTATTAATGCTGTTTTTGCAAGAACACACTCTTGTGAAACGCAGCTCTGTTCTGGGGAAGTCTGTCACACACTGTCACAGCAGAGGACAATATTAATAAGCACGGGTTGTCTGCTGCTTACTTTCCAGAGACCTCTGATGCTGTTTTGTCTAATCCTAGCATTGTTCACTGTATTCTGAACTCCAAATTGGAGCCAAAAGTCACCGGCAGCAAAAAAAAACTTCTCCTGACTCACTTCTCAATTTCTGTTTAGTTCTCCAAATTTCTTGTCCTCTGCAGTCTCCAGCTTGCCTTCAGGCATCTGGACAGTATATCTCTCTCTGCTTTGAGCTCTGCAATCCAGAATTGAGTGGCAATGGTGTCAAGCCAGCAACTCCCACACTTATGTGCACAGGAGAGGCTATACCTAACACATCCTATGCAAGGCAGGCAGAACTCTAGAGTACCTTTCCACACGCTCACAGTGCATCAATTTGGAGGAAAGAGTGAGATTGTTATCCTATGCAAAAAACTTTTTACTTTTAATCAATTGTTTATCGCTTTTACATTTGATAAAGGTGCTAGCAGAACAGTCAAAGTAAGCCAATATATCCATCAATTTGATAGCTATATCATTATATTTCATTTTTTTTTAAATTTATTTGATATATAAAGGAGCCAACCTTGCAATTTTTCAGAAAAAACTTGTTATTAACACAGGGGTCGCAACTGGACCACTTAGCACTATATATTCTTTTTAGACCAAAAAAAGGCTTAACATAATGCTTTTTCCTCCTCTTTTTTCTTTTCATTTAAAATAGACTAACATCCTTCACAGAACCATCTTCTCTATGCTGCACACAAAGTGCTCAAATGCCATGAGCAATAATGAGTTCAGGGGTTTGCTAGTCAGAAGGAACAATGAACACGTTTTCTTCTTCCTTCTTCACTGAGTGTTCATACTGCAGGGAAGAACAAAAAAAAAAAATAAGAGAAAGCATAACAAAAATTTATACAAACATTGAAACTGTTCAAGATAAGAAATTGCAAAGATCCTGGAAGTACGTTTAGACTCGGCTCTTAATTCTCAAGCACCTATCCTGGAACGTCCCTGCAGGATGAGCAGGTCCCATGACACAAGTGCTCTTTTCTCCACCCTGCTGCTCTTTCAATGTCCTTATTCAGGAGTACCTGTGTCCCTCAGCAACTCAACGCTTATAATGGAAAATTTTCCCTTTGCAAAGGCTCAGGATTCCCAATACAACTGCTAAAATACACAAGCCCTTGGTTTTCAGCATATTTTCTAAAATCCCAGGCTCAGTCCACTGTGGTGACCACAGGCATAGCTGTTCCTTCAAAACAAGGAGCTTTCTCAGCCCTGTGAAGTGCAGACACATGGCATCCCACACATGGCAGTAATCCATCAACCTTACTGCAGAAATGCTAAACTCCCAAAGCCATCAGATCTGCACATAGACCTGGAACAGCAGCAGTAACAAAAATACACATCCATGTGATGGGGTGAACCAAATGGAAACTAAGCATTGTATCAAAGTTAGCAAAGTATTTGTCTTAATTTACAAATTAAAACAAGGGCATAAAGTAGTGATTAGACTCTGCAGAGCTTAAGGACTTCAGCAGAATATTTAACCAGGATGTAAGTTAAATTTAAAAAAATTGTTTTTAAAAAAATCTGACTTGACTACATCAAGGCTAGAGGTTATCAGACCCAAAGAGCAGATGAGAGAAAGCATGCAAGGTGTTGTTAGACTGCAGAGCCCTTAGCCACAGGTTGTCATGGATGTGTAACTCCAAGGGCAAATGCATTGAGGGTCACAAACTACACAGAAACTGCCCCAGACTGGGAACCCAGGAGAAACATCACTACCTGATGGCCCTTGTCATTATTTTCTCCCCCTCTTCCCCTTGCCAAACACTTCTTTCTCAATGCTTTCCATGCATCAGGGCCAGAGGTCTCACAAAGAACAAGCCCCACAAATCAGCCAACCAAAGGCTTCACCTCCCAGAACTTCAGTTTCATTTTCCCACTTCTGACACCAATCAGTCAGGCCAGAGCTCAGTCCCCCATCCATAGAGAGCTGCTTTTGTACCACACATACCGTTGTATCCCGGTTAGAGATGGCAAAACTTTTTGCTGTTTCACCCAGGGCTGAGTCAATAGATTCAATTCTGAAAGAAAAATTATCTTAGCTGGTTTTGCATGAAGCACTGGTGAAGTTTGAACAGATCTATTTGCCACCAAAAATAAACCTGAGAATGGCAAGTTTTTTTCTCAGCACTTATGCCAAAAGTGTCTTTTATACAGAAAATGATCACCTCCTTTCACCTCCTCTGACCCCTAGACACAGCCACATTGAGAGGGTGCATTGCACGTTATTCCAGATCCTGGTACAGCTCTCCTGAGCAAGATTCCTCTCCCACACAACTTCCCATACACTCATTTCTTCCCATACACTAATGAGGGTTCCCTCATTACACTTTAATTCCAATTGAAAATCCTCACAAGACTGCAAAAGCTCCATCAGTGGACACCAAGTGTAGTAGCATTCACCAAGGGAAGATGCCATGCTAGGTTTAGAATTCTTTCCCATCTATCAGCAAGGATACCACCAGCCTAACCAGTGCCCTCTGTGACCATCAGAGGACTTGTGAGCACACAGGACAGCTGGCAGAGATGTACCTTTCCTTTTGCTGGTTGTAGAACGTATTCAGTTTGATCAGCTGCGCATTCCAGAAATCCTAAAGAGACCCCAAAGAATCCCCCTGTTACCTGGGAAGGGGCACCTTTTTGGGCTGGCACACAAGGAGCTGTACACACCAGTGCCTCCTTCTCCATGACTGCCAGCATTTGAGTTTCCTTCTCAAGGTTGGCAAGCTCTTCAACAACAATCTTCTGGAAGGTCTCAAATTTATTCAGCCTAGTGATGGAAAGCAGAAACAATTTTGCCACTTCAATGTGCAGTCACACAAGGTGGACAACAACCCCTTCAGCACCAAACCTACCTTAAGGCAGAGGAAAATTTCACTGCTGAGCTACATGGGGCAGATTTGTTCTCAGATATGTCACAGAGCATGTGAATAGCTGCACCAAAGGCACACTGCAGACAAATACAGCTCAATAGCCTGTCCCAAACAGCAGCCAGTAACAGAGGACTGGGACAGAGCATACAAATGAATTCCCAGTGCCATACTTGCACTGCATGCTCTCCTAACCTCTAAGGAGTTCAGCAGAGATTTCCTGTGCTGAAGACCTCCTTAAGGTCCCTTTCAACCCAAACCATTCTATGATTCTATTTTAACACAAACAGCCTCCATGGATTTTCCTGCCTTAGGTTCGATATGCACAGGATGCCAGCAATTTATAAACCATAAGAAAGGTTGTGGTTGCAACATCCTTATTCACTTGGGTTTGCCACCATTCCCAGCTGTGTTGAGGTAGGAAAAGTTTGGCACAGCCCTGCATCCACTATCCTGTGATCCTGGTTAGATCACTTACTTGGCAACCAAGCATTGAAGCACCTCACTGCTATCTACTCTTCTCTTCCACCACAAAACAACCAATTTTTTTCTTTTTGGACTCAAACTTCTCCATGTACCTTAATGACAGCAAATTCTGCTCATTGAGCTCCCATTGATGCCAGGGATTTTTGACTTTAAAGACTATTATTTCATTCTACATTTGATCTAAATCCTAAAAAGTGAATGTGCAATAGACACGGAGGCCTGATATACTTACAAGTACAGTATAGGATGTAAGTAAGTATCTCACTCACACCAAATTCATAAATATTAGAATTGATTTTTTTATCTAGCTCCTATCTAAGAAAATCAGGATCTGAGAGATCACTTTTCTTCTCCTCCACTTCATTAAGTAAGTCACAGCCTGGCTTCTTTCTTAAAAGATTTAGAAATAGAAGCTACTAAGTTGATGACAACCAGAAGACAGTCCAAGGACTCCTCCATCAACTGCTTGTAACTCAAGCTTGATTTGCAATTAACCCATCCTCTCCTCTTACAGAAAAATTAGGATCAATCCCAGGAGTTATACTTCTGAAACTCTTTTTACATACAAGAAAAAAAAAAAAACCAACACACAAGTTATTTTGCCGTACAAACCATAAGCGCAATATCCAGCTCTCAGGTTGGCTTTCCCTGTCAACCAAAATTGACACAAAATTGAAGCTGTTTTCAGCCAGCACCAGACCACTTACCTGCGCTTATGTATCTGGTTCAGCAGGAGAGACAAGTTCTTTTCGGAAGTTTTCAGGGCATCCTGTGTGCTGATCTCAATCCTTTTGTACCGGGACTAGCCATGGGATGCATAGTTAAGGACAGCAATGGCCCAAGTCAAAACCAAGAAGTGTAGCTTGCAAAACCTTTCCCTGGAAAACCTGTTCCTCTGCAGGAACTTGCCATTCATCTTTAAGAAACCATCTTAAATCAAATTTAATCTGCAGTAAGATGACACATCAGTGCTGCAGATACAGTCTAATTTAATTCAGTCACAGTAGTTACACCAATAAGATTCAATGTAACCTATGTGACTTCAAGGCAGTGTTGTGTTAGGAAAAACCTAATTAAAATTTTCTTTATGCCTTCCCTGAAACACTTCTCAGAATATACAAGTTCTGCAGAATACTTCTAAGAGCTCCAGACTAACGGACACTGCCACCAAAGCCCTACTCCTGAACACAAACTAAAGATGGGATATTTGCACTAACTCTCCCTGAGATAAAAAGGTAATTTCACATAAGATGATCAATTGCCAAACATGTTGAAAGAGCTCACATTACCCAGAATAATTTCTTCAGTTGGCCAATAAAGCTTTCAAAGGCAAAGATCACTCCTGAATCACTCAAGTCTTCGTGGAGCATCTTGGAAAAAAACACATCATCTAGGCTATCATCCATTTCCTGACCTAGGAGGAAGCACATGCCCAGTTACCATCATGCTGGAAGACTTCCTGGAATAGAAACCTTCCTGCTACTGAAGGGATTGTCATTCACATAAGCAACAACTTCTGTTAGAGAGCTGGAATTTGGGGCTTGTTCTTTTAGAGCTCGCAAGCAGGAGGGAAACTGGCTCAAAAATCCCCAGAGAAATACTTGTTATAGAGCAGCAGGGAAGGACAGGCACAATAGAGCAACACAAAGAGCTATCTACAGAGACTGAGGTAAATGCACAGAATAAAGACAGAAAATAGTCAGGCCACCACTGCTTCTGTATTCTACTTATGCATTGCAGGGAAAGCCTCCTGTGCTCAGAGTTCGCAGTATTTTGAAGTTACTTCATCCATTATCTGCATGCTTTTTTTCCAGCTCCTGTGTTTGTTAGTTTTTTAATAACTCTGGAAATTCATACTCAGAGTAGAAAGGGTGGATGTTATGGAGCAGCTGACCAAGAGAAACCCATATTTCCTTATTCACACCTCTACATACACATTATCCACTCCCACCGGCAGTGCTGCATCTCCTGCTAATTTTCACTTTTGGATTTTGTTGAAGTTGGCCTCTCTACAAATACGTCTCTTCAAGCTTCCATGTGACTATGATTTCTACCACAAGAAAACAAAAGCTAAAAGCTTTTAAGCACTTCACCTTAATTACCGACTGTATTTTACCTTTCTGGATCTCCACTTCCTCTTCTACTGAATCAGAAATTTTCTTTGGTGTATGGTTAATCTCAGAGGGCAAGTGATTTTTCTCCAAACTAGAAAATTTTGGCTTTTTGGTAGTGCCACTCAGTATATCTGGAAAGAGAATAGAAGATGTTTCAGAAGAAATATGTCATTTTGCATTAGATACATGACAGTGCCTGCTCAAGGAGAAACCACCACTGGAATTACCAATGTTTCAGAAAAAGGAGACAGCCTCATTTTATGCTCTGGCATCATACAGAACAGGATAAGCCTTCACCTGAAAGCATCTTCCCTCGCAAAAGTGGGGAACTAGCCTGCCTAGTGTTATATAGGTACTTGGAAAGCTTCTATGTCTCCATCCTAAAGATGAAGAAATTGCCTTTCTTGGCCTGCTACTCTAACCATCAAAAACCTCTGGTGTCCAGCTTCTTCCCACTCCTTTTTCCAACCCAAGTTCTCAAACTGCTTATGATGAAAACTTTTGAAAATAAAATTGAATCAATCCAAACAATCCAAATCAAAGCTGCAGGAGATTTGCAGCCTCTACTTTAGGGAAAAATTGCTAAAACCCAAAGAAACAAACTAGACCCCCATCCTTTTGTCCCACTGTGCACTTTTTCTGAGCTCAGTAAGTTGTCTGACAAATCATCTCCCTGGAGTCTCCACAGGGCAGAATGGAAAGTGGTGGGGCCCAGAACAAAGGGGACAGACAGACCAAGAGAAGCACCCTAGGGTAGATTTAAAGTTCACAGAGAGAGTCCAAATACAATGAGAGACCACACCTGAAACTTCTGGGCATAACTCTGTTTGTGCCTTTGCATGGCAACATCTCCTCTCCAATTGTAAGGCTGTACAGCAAACAGTGATAAAAATGAAGTCCTCAGCATCTATCTTCCCCCAAAATTAAACAGATATGTTTTTGCAGTGAAAGTGTATTCAGAAAATGCTGGACAGGTAAAAGATGCAAAGATACACTGGGAACACAAACAGAGCCAGCTCATGAGAAAAGGGATGCTTTTGTCCAAGACCAAAACTTCAGTGACTCACTCCATAGTCACAACAGTAACTCCGACTCTTAGAACTACATCAGCACTGAGAATTATTAGGATGAAAACAACCCCACTGCTGCTTGACTTGCTTGAAGTTCAGTTGTTTCCAACAACAAAGACTGTGCTGCACTTTTGAGTTAGTTTATGAAAGTTCAGTCTCATTTAAAAAAGATCCTGACGTGCCACTAACCTATTAAAAAAGCTACAGCAGTAATAAGCATTATCCAAATCCCCATTTAACAAATGCTTATAACAATGGTTTACATCCATGTTCTTAGGTATAAAAAAATTCAGCAACTTGAAGGGATGCTTGTTTTGTTTAATATGAAGTTGCAGGTCACTTTCAAAACATTAAAAACTATCTTTTGTGTGTCTCTTGGGTCATTAGCTTCTAAATCTACACTACAAGTCCCCCTATAGTCAAGGACAGATTTTAAGAGTTAGCAATGAATTCAGGAATGTATGTAAAAGCATCTTACCACAGTCTGTCATGATATACAAAACAGAGAAACAAAATTTAGGAAAAAAAAAAAGTAATCTCAAAAAAGTCAGTGCTAATTTGTCTTTGAAAGAAAACAACAGCTTTGGCACCACCTTTTTCTGCTTTCTGGCACCAACTTTTCCATGTTATCAAGAGTAACAAACCTGAGTCCTTCCGCTTGCTACTTTCTTCCTCTCTTGATAAATTGCCCGGTGTCCCGTGAAACTTCTAAGGAGAGAAAGGACACAAAATAAGAAGGTACCCACCCTGCAGACAAGCTGCCAGGGGCTAGTCTTGTTAGGGGAAGCAAAGTGACACGAATCACTGGTTTCAGGAGAGGTGGCCTGACAGCAGACTGGGAGGAGTCTAAGCACAGGTGCATCCTGCACCTGTGTGGCTTTCTCCACATCACTGGAAGGGCTCCTGGCAGGCACACCAAGCAGCAGTGGACTCCCTCCAAGATCATCTGAGAGTGTTTCATCTGTGTGAGAGATTAATAAATGACACAGGCAATTTTGAATCCTGTATTGGCTGGAAATCGCAATTTAATGACACAGAAAATAAAACCCAAGCCCCGCTACCCTCTCCTTTATCTTGTCACACAAGGAAGATGTGGTGGCTCAGACTCGGTCTGAGGGCTGTTTTCTTAGTGGTTGTCAGTTAAGTTCATTCCTTCACCTCTCAGCAGCACCACCTTATCTTCTCCTTGTATAAGAGACTATCTAGACAGTATCTACCACTCAGAGCCATCACAAAGAAATGTCACTAGGCAAATATTTATGGAAAAAATGTGACGGAAAAGTGGCAAAATCAAAAAGAAAAATCCATCACCAAAAAAGCTCATCCAAAAAGTACAGACCCACACATATCAAAACTCTTCTAATGCACTGAAGAAGATCAAAATAAAAATACCAGCAAGATTCACTGTGGGTAAATCATCTCCCTTGGAGCTAAATGTACTTTTTCTCCTTAGCGTCTCCTTTGGAGTTCTTTTCCTTGATTCTCCCTCCTAAAACAAAAAGTCTAAGCCTTATTTAAACATTACTACAGAAGTAGGGGTTGGGGTGTTGTTTTGGATGGAGAGTTTTGGATGACTGGTTTGTTTTTTAAATACACTAAGAGGAAATATATGCATAAAATATGCCTAACATACTGATGGCTCTATCCAGCACCAAAGGAGACCTGTGCCCTGAAGTTCAATGCATGCAAGAAGTCTCCCTTTCGGTATTGGAGATGTACATTTGATGATGTTTTTCATAAGCAGAATAGAAGCATTGTGGTCAAGAAAGAAAAGTACTTCAGGGGAAAATAGAAGCTTTTAGTGCTACTACTAGTTCTAGGGATTTTTTCCCCAGACTTTCTGTATTTCAAATGTGTATATAAATATATATATACACACACACACATATATTTGATATGCAGCATTTAACAGTTATTTCTATAAGGTTTACCATGTTTTCCTAAAATCTCCTCCATTAGACCAATAGAGTCTCAAGTGCACTTAGCAGACAAATGTATCCACCAGAACATTTGAGAATTAACAATTGTGAAACTTGTGAAAATAACACAAGTTTATTTAATTCTCACTCATTGGTAAATAATATTTTTAAATCTGAGGCACTAAAGCATAACACTTTCTTACCTTCTTTGACTCGTAGTCGCTGCCACTACTTGCAGAAGATACTGGAAGCACTGCAAGAATTAAAGCTTCCCTGGTTACTGGCAATATAAAGGGTGCACTTTATCCAGTTAATTGAGTTAGTCACAATGCAAACCTTTTCAGTTTTCGTTTTCTAGCCATTTACAAGATAAAACTTCACAACACTTCCAATAACTTTCAAATAAACACCTTACTCTAACAAAGACAGATGCAACGATGCAAACGTACACAACTCACTGCATCCAGAGCAGCCAAAAATGTAAAAAACAAAAGACAGGCTCAGCATCTTGTCTGACAGTCCCCAAGTCCCAGGCAAGACATGTGGGCTGACACTGGAAACCCAATATAAAGAATAATTCAAAGCTCAACTTTCTTTTGCTTTTTAATCTGTGCAGAATCCAACAGCTACCTAAGCAAGCACCATTTCTCAAGGAATGGGAGAGAAACATTCCATCTCATAGAAGACAATTTGGTTTCCATTTGGTGGTCACAGCAGCACACAGCCCTGGAGCATGGCTGAAGGGGAGGTCTGCTGCTGGTCAGGCCCGAGCAGAGAATACTATCAGAGATAATCACATCTGACACTCAGAGCAAGATCGGCTTATTACTGCATAAACAGGGGAGTAGAATGCCCCGGTCTGCAAATTGTGAGGATTTTCAAGGTTTACTTGCCAAGTCAGTGATGTTTCTGGGGAGGTGAGGAAGGGAAGGTTGCAGGGAGGAGGTGTGGTAGCTTCAGAGAGATCTTCCTCCTCTTGTGGTCAAGAGCACCAACACAGCCATCAGCTCAGGCCGCACGGGCTCTCCAGCACCATCACAGAGAGGGCTGCACCCACACAGTTTGTTCAGGTGCCAGATGTCCACCAGGACATCTGAACCCCAATTTGGGAAGGAGACAGGAGCCCATTTCAAGCAGAAAGGTTTGCAATTAATCTCCACCATAGGGCACCCCTTGCTGCTGGCCTCAAGCCTGCTCTCTCCCACTCAGGAAAGCCAGGATTTGGCCAAACTCTCCTTTTTCAAGCCATCACCAGCATTTACTTTTCTGCAGCACAGTACATCATGCATAGCTAAGTGTCAGTAGGGGATTAAGCTTACCTTTTAATTTACTTCTCACCCTGGGTCTTTTTCGGGTATAGTCAACAGATTTTGGCACTGACTGTATCTGAGAGTCAAGGATCCAGCTTCTCTCACTCTGACCAGGGCTTGTATTTTCATTGTTACTTTCAGAGAAAAGGTGTTTCCTGTAACTGGACTAAAGACACAATTAAGTCCTATTCAGTCAGAAGCCTCTCAGCCATTCCATTTCAGCTACTACCAAGTTATCCCATTTCTTCCTCCCCACAATACAACATGTAAAGCTGTGAAATCTGCCAAAACAGCCACAGCCAGCTGTATAAAAACACCAAGATGCAGATGTTTGCCTTTTGCCAACATGGGGTTTTTACAGTATCCTCCTTCCTTGTCTCTCTCTTTCTCTCTCCTGTGCCTAAAATAAGAGCATTTTGCAAGGAGGAAAGGCTCAGTGTGTCTGAGCTGCATCCAGTGGCACATCATGGGGGGACAGGTAACACAGACAATTCACTAGCTGGTCTGGCAGTGATGGTGCATCCTGATCACTGCTTTCAAAATGCAGACAGTATTTAGAGGCTGTCAGAATCACACTCCTCCAACTCTGCACTGGGTAGGCCTTAAACTTCAGCTTCTTTATGGGCGGAACAGATTCATACAGGTAGAAATACACAGCATTCAAATAGGCAGCAATCAAAGACTCTAGGGACGCAAAAGCATAGACAACCTACCTGCCTTCTCCCAAGACTGCCTGATTCCTTGCTCTTGCTTCTTGTTTCATAAGTCCTGCCAAGTAACACAAAGACCCAGATTAGAGTAGCAAACACAGCAATAGCACACCACAGCACTGTGGAATGGGCACAGACAAGTAGAGGCGGCAGGAGGCCCCTTAAGAGCTCAGCAGAAGAACCAAACTGTTAAAGAGCATACAGTAGCCAAATTTTTATTTGCCTGGGTTTTGAAAGTAGCAATTCAGGGATATCTAGAAATCAGCATCTTTTAAAATAAAAATTAATCTGCATACATAGAGGTGGCAAGTTCCTGGAAGCTTGCTATGACTGGAAGGCAGCCAAAGCAAGGCAGGGAGCTTAAGCATTTTTCAAAAATTAAATCAATCATTTTTGCATATGGTCAGGAAAGGATGATGTTTAAGAGTTAAAATCTTATTATTGTCAAAGTTGACAGGAGTCACTAGTCTCTCCTGTAACCTTTATATTCTCAGGTACTAATTTAAATATTGGTATCAATAATATTCACAGATAACGTGGTAGATAACCAAGGAACTACTGTACTGAAAAAATCACCCAGCCTTTTGGATCCTAACTTAAAAGACCATAACCAAAGCTATGAACCCTTATTCACATAGCAAAAGGTTCATAAACACTGAATGTATAATACTGTACCTCTGACTTTGTGAGGAAGTTTTCTGGGCAAGAATCTTTTCTTTGGCTTCAGCAACCTGAAAGCAGAGAGCTGTCTTAGAGCCCAGTTGCCTCATAAAATACTCCATATAGTGAAAATAGATCAGAATTCAGAAAGGAAATGGATTACCGTTCATGCTCAGAAATGTTACTTTCTAATTGAATAGGATTTATTGAATGAAACAGTGTCATAAATTATAATAGACAAGCAGCTGAGCCTTAAACAGTCCTTTCTCTTTTCCTTGGTTTATGAATAATGCTCATTTTAGGCACTAACATGACAAGACACGTAATTTGAATCAATAGCAGCGCTGGCAGCAGCACTGTGAGCACAGTGCAGGGCCCTGGGCAGCCCTGGGACAGGCTGCTGGGACCGGGGCTGGGTGCCATGGAGCAGGGATTTATGCTGATACCCAGTGGCAGTAGCAAGGATCGGGCCAAGTCCAGTTTACAATAGAGAAATTTGGGGTGTTGCATTCGGCACCCATTGCCTCACAGTTAACAGGCTCCAGTGACAGCCCCCACATCAGGGAAGAGGCTGAAAGCCAAAAGGTTTGTCCAGCACAGCCACCTTGATGGAAGCCATCAGGAGCAAGTTCACAGCTTCCTGGGAGAGCCCACACTGGGCAAAGTTTCAAAGCAGTCAAAAGTGATTAATTTTTATTTCTCCCTCCATTTTTATTTTTTTTTTCTGGAGAGTCTGCAAATGTAAGTCAAGCAGAATTTCCAACAAAAGTTTTGTGAGGACCGAGTTTTAACCAGGGATTCCCAGCTTGCAAAGCACAGCTTGAAGGGGATTTCAGTCTCTTCTATTTAGCCTAGGAGGACAAAGTGGATGCTTCGCAATCTGGTTTTGATATTCAGTAAAGCACAGAGGCTGGCCTTCAATCACAGAGACATCCCATGGCCTCACTGAAGCAACAGCGCAAATGTCTGTGGTATTATGCATTACCCACCACAAAATTCACATAGTGATGAGCATTCTTTCCACTCAAAAAATCCATTTCCACCACACAAAGAAAACAAAAAAAATCTCAGGTTCCCAGTTGTCTGTCTTGCTAGAACAGTGTGTCCATCCTTACAGCATTTCTGCAGTAAACGAAGCCCCCTGCTTCAAGTTACTACTCCATTAGGTGCTGAGCTTCTGTCTCAAATTTACCTTTTCACGACTTGAGGAGTCTGAGTTTTCAAAGTCATAGACTTCCGTCCTGCAAGACAACATAAATATGGCAGTGACATACAATAGTGAAGAATTGCCCTGTAGAATTCCATTAGGAATAGGGAGGTGATAATGTGGTTTCTTTCTGAGCCCCTCTCCTCAAATACCTTATAGGTCTATAAATACTGTTTTCTAAGCTTCTAAAAAATACTTGCTCCTTTTCTACTTAGTCTTTTTGCTGTCTGTCTTTATTCTCACTTTTAAAAATAGCAACTGTTTCAAGAAATATTCAAAACATAGAAATTAACCCATCCCTGTTTACATAGAAGATATTTTGTTCTCACATCGCCCATAGTAGCACATGGTAGGAAGAAGTAATGAGTGGAAATACAACATCAGAAGCATTTTTAAAATTCCTTTATTACCTTTTGAAAATTCTAGTATTTAATATTGGTTATCTAATCTCTTCTTTGTGTACACCTAGATCTTGTTTTCATGTCCTCCAACATTTAAACTTAACTGTAGTTTTATAGCTCTCTCCAAATCGTAACTATTTAAAAAAATACTGCAATAATTGCTCAATATACAGTACATCATCTTTTTACTAGTAAAAGAATGGGAGGACTGAAGAGCTGAGATCCTCGCCAAAGCTTCCCGAAGGAAGGAAGCACTCATTTCCGGACGAAACACTAGAGGGAGTAGAACGACCAAGTTAAGAAGTTCCACATCCCTAACTTCTACACTTATGCTCCTGTTTTAAAACCGGGATTTGCTGCATCAAATTGTCTTAAAATACACAAAACAAAAAACTTATGAAGCCATGCATCAAGTTTTCCTATTCTTACCAACAGTCAAAAAAATTATCTAAGCACTTGAGCTTTTAGGAGATTTTCTGAGCTAAGGGACAGTGGGCTGGAGCAGGACTCCCATGGAAGACCCAGAACAGGAGCAGAGATCCTCACACACAGTACATTTGCCCTCCTGCCCAGCAGCAGGCATTAACTTGAGCACAACACTTGGCAGAGTGTAGAAGGAGGGATCAACAAGGCAGACTTTCAGTGCCACAGGCTGCATACAGCCCCCAAAACCTCAAGTGCTTCTTCCTGCAGTTTCCCCAGCTTCAAATGCAAACAGACAGATGTGGGGGTGCAAGGGAAGGGGACAAATTGAGAAAGAGGCCATCCTGAAACCCTAGGACACATGATGCCAAGGAAGTGGGACAATATTAGAGAAAACATAAATATTTATGAAAAAAGGTGGAGCTCAGAACTCAACTCACTGGAGGATTATGATTGGGCAAGTAAAATGCCAACATGCCATGACATAGTGTCACAGGGGTAGAGGGCATTTTTGGCAAGCTAGGGTTATCTTCTGAGATCTTTATCACTTTGGGCACCCAAGGGGTCCCACAGAGACAAGTTATGACCCTTCATAGCCTCATACTTGTTTTTCTGCCTGTTCTAGGTAGAGTCAGGCCACTCCCCATGGGGACACCCTTCCTCCCTGAGGGCTAGAAAAGGTCTAAAATGACTTGGTACACCAGTTCCTGCATGGGCACAGGGCTTGTGTGTCATACCTGCCTTCAGCCCTCTTCTTGGCCGAACTCTTTTTCCTGTTTCTCTTTTTGCTGGTAACATCCTTTGGAAAAGGAGAGAGTTGCAAAATCTGAAACAAAAATACCCAAAATCACATTCTGATTCTAGAGCCTGCCAAAAGCAGAGAAAAGGTGTGCCAGGAATCTTCCCTCCTCCCTCTAAAACAATTTTCCAGCTGCAGCTGTTGCCTATGGTACTTTCCTACCACAAAGTATGGGATTCACAGAGCTGAAATTGGGGGGTCAGGAAGGTGGGGGGAGAGAAAGTAGTTCAAAATCTTTGAACTCACTGTAGAGTGGGCAAGTGCTACAAAACAACTGAACTGGCAGCAAAAAATATTAAAAAAAAAAAAAATCTGAAAGTAGCACCTGGAAACGTAAACCCAAGAATACATCTAAAATGTGATTTCTTATATAAGTACCTAAACTCAAAATATTGCTTTGGGAATTGAATTTTTCTCACATAGTAAATAAGCATTTACTTATTTGTTTTATTACATGGACACACCAATAGAACTTTTCAAGAGCAACTGCAGATGACTCTCAATTACTTGGTAATTTACCCAGGCTGCAAGTTCCTCCATGGGAGAGTCATTAGAGCCCAGATACAAAACTGAATAAACACATCTGTAGACTTCCAAGGCTTGCCTCCATTCAGGAAGCAAACATTCCCTCTTGCACACCCTCAGGAGGGTGTGCAAGACTTGTGACACGCAAGTGTGTCCCACACACCCCTGGACACAGGCACAGCACATTGCTTTGGGGCTGTGCATGCGCCGAATAAACTCCAGTGAGCTGGAATCACTTGGCTGGGCCCCTCTCGGATGGGGTCGGCAGCTGTTGCCTCTGCAGCTCACTCCTGGTGCTAAATGGCACAGCACATCAGGTGTGACACTCTGTGGGCTCAGAACACTGCACAAAGGCACCAGTGGGTCAAACCATCTCAGATTTCTCCTGCAGCTCCACCAAAAAGTCTCTTCCCCATCTTTTCACTCGGGGAGACTCCCAAGGCACACATACCTTTGGTATCTGCTCATCCATGGGTGGTTCTTCTAGGGGCTTCTCACTGGGGACAAGAGGACATGTGAGGGAGCTGCTCGTCTAAAGACCAAAACGTTTGTGAAGTACTAAGTAAGTGGGGGGGTGGGGTGGAACCAAACTTGGACCAATTAGCACCAAAGCAACAGTTTAACGTGTAGGGAAGAAAGGTAAATCAATCGCTCCACAGAAGTCCAGCTCCTTAACTGAAAGAAATTCTGTCCTGCAATGGTCTGGGGGTTAAAAAAAAAAAAAAAAAAAAGGTGAATTCAAGCCAAGGTGAACTTAAATTCACATCATTTTTCCCAAGTTATGGTGCCCATAATGAACAAACTCACATTTGGCAAGCTCAGGTTTCACAACTGAAGTTTAACTGTCTGTAAATCAGCTGTGGGCTCACCTTGCATTTGGACTAAATCCATGCTGAGAAAAAAGTCACACCAAAGCAGCTGCCAATCTAGTAACCAAACTGTTCAGCAGCTCCAAAGTACTGTAACTCCAGGCAAACAATGCCCTTGATGTCCACGTGACAAAACAGAATCCTCAACTTAATTGATGGAATAACCTCAAAGTTATGGGCACTAAAACCCCGGGGTGGGGGGGAAATCCCCCAAACACACACACAAAAAAAAGAACCATGAAAAACTCACTTTGCAACTTTCTGTCTGCGAGACACTTACCTAGGCTTATCTTTCATCCCTGAAGATGGAGTTTTGGAGTTTTTTTCTGAAGAAAGCAAGGAAACTATAGTTTTACCCTCTGAAGCTACTATGAAACATTATCTATTTTTTGCTGTAAGACCCACAAAATCAGAGCCTTCAGCATGTCACCTGGGTGACATTTAACTGGGTCAGACTTAAGGTACTGAAGGGAGCCATGCCTGACCTTGGTTAGCATCCTCCAGCTCAGTCTGCTGGCTCACTGTAACCATGACAACACCAGAGCTGACCATTTTCTGCTTGGAGACATGAAACCATGAACAAAACATACATATGACCAATAAAAAAGTGGGGGTTTCCACAAACAGATTTTTTTAGTGGTAGCTTGTGGCAAGAACTGCATGGCAGGTTCATCACTGTCCACACATAAAAACCTTTTAAGCTGTGTGAGTGATACTGTGGGTTTCTCACTAAAAGCATCCCACTGTCCTCTTACAAGAGGAAGTAATTTTTTTTTTCTTTTTTAAAAGCAGTTTTGCCAAAATTGCAGCTCTGGAGATGGGTATTTGAGCTGAATAGACACAAGCCAGTTTTCTTTGAAGGTTTTAGTCACACCTGTAAAAAAGGCAGACTGGAGGAAGGGAAAAGGGGCACGAGGACTGTTCCATCATACACCAAACACTTACTGCTACAGTCCCTGTTAACTGCTGTCTGTGTTGAGGGGTTAAGTTGTCTTTTTGAGCCTCCACATTGTCAGAGTTTGAAGGATCTTTCCTCCTCTGTGTGTTAGAGAGCACAGGTGTTTCTGCAGAACAGCAACCAGGGTGAGAATGCCATTGCAGCAGTTAAACACACTCACTACCCCTTCTCTCCATTCCCACACATATATTCATAAATTGCAGCAGTACAACCTTCTAGGCACATATTCAGCTCACATTTAACAGAACAAACCCAAGTATCTTCAGAGTACCCAGTGAAGAATTGCAATGTTAAATAAACAACATACAGGCTCATCAATACTGGATAAATATATGCAAGTTTATCATCTTACTATTTATATTGCTACATTGACTCCTAAGCTCTGGAGGACATGGAACACGCCCTTGTGTCTGACTAAAGCAGAGGGATCTTCCACCTTCTATGTTTTCCTCCACTGAATCTCTGCAAAATTTGTTTCACTGCAGATTAACTACCTTCTGCCCTTTATCCTCCTAGACTGCTGTAAGTAGCAGTGCCCACCTTCCACCTGTGTGTGCTCCATGGTGGGCACTGATAAAGGAACTCTTAGCTCATCTGCATCTCCACGAGGACTTCCATTCTAGCTTATTTTAGGCTGTAACTGGAGGAAAGTGGAAAGGACTACTGAAGAAGTTACTACCCCGGACATTTAGAGGTGGAAGTGGCTCTTTCAAGTATGGAGAAATCTCAAATGCGCAGGAACTTAGAAGAAATTAAACATTTCTTTTTAATATTGTCACAGAAAGAATGTGACCGCTATCCTACGAGCTCTTCAAACTTGGTTAGTTTTCAAGACAGCGGGTGATAGCAGTAGGAAGAGCTGTGATTTCACACCCTTAGAAGACATGGAAGTAACTGTCAAGTAAGTTACACTAAGAAAGGACCCACACAAAATGTAATTAATCTAAAACCTGAAAAACAGCCAGTTTTGGAGCAAGAGCAATTCCCAGCCTTCAAACTTAAAAAATCACCAAAGAGAAAAAAAAAAATCCACCTTCCAAAAAATTTGATACCACAGTTGAGCTGAGGAAGCTTTTCCTGTTTAAGACCAATTTTGATCACACACACACGTCCTGCTTTTTCGATATAAGCAGCTTTTCCTTAAGACTGTGAGCTACAGTTTGTGAGGACTTACAGAAGAATTTCAGAGCATGAGATTGAAAGAAAGGATATACTCTTTTTCTTGACAAGTGCTGTGCTTAGACCTTCCTTTGGGTCAGACACAGAAATTACACATCTCTACTTCCAGCTCCAAGTTACCTCAACAACTACTGAATTTAGAACATAATAAAACTCTGCCAAATGATCCTGGAAGAAGATGCCTTGCAGAAGATGCTAATTGGCAGCAGCACAGGAAGCACCACCATTTGATGATGGAAAACTTAATGCGCCTAGTTCAAAGAAACACAAAGTATTGGCTGTAGGGTGATGAGAATATTGAAATAAATGCTATTTCAGGTGCAGCTAAGAGCTGTCCTGCCTTAAGGCATCTGCTTTTGTAGCTGCGGCACACACAGACACAGCCCTGCAGCACAAGGTGTTTACAGCAGCAGGTCACCTCCTGCAGAGGAGCTGGGCTGCTGCTCGCCTTTACTCATGAATAGGGATTGCAGGTGAGCACTGCTGCTCCCCCAGCTGTTCTTCCATGACAGCTCCAGGCATCTCCAAGGCATCATCCACTGCACTTGGGGACAGGAGCACATCATTCACTAGCACATCACCTTGTTCAGAAAAAACAGAAGTCACTTCTCTGCAGGAAGCTTTAGTAGATATTGCCCCACCATATGCACCCCACTGCACAGAGGAGAGCTTGTAAAGAGTCAAGGTGCAAGCACTGGCTCAGCCTAGAACCTGTGCTTTCAGGAGGTCAGAGGCCACCACATGGCGTGGCCAAACCAGAAACCAGGCAAGCCAGAGGGGAGGACAGGAGGGTGCATCCCACCACACCTGCAGATGGAGAAACAGTTCTGCACACCCTGCACATCAGAGGTCAGCCAGCAGCTGACATGTGCCTTGCCAGGCCACCTGCCAGCACACAGATCCTGTCTCCATGAGTATTCCCCTGCTCATGCAAGCCCAGCAGCACATGGCCATGGTGCCCAGCCCTCACTCCCTGGCCTAGAGGGACTCAGCATCTGCCACAGGCAGAGTTACCAAGCTAACAAGGCAGGAACAGTAGAAGACTGAGCTTGGGCATGGCTTCATTTTTTTGTTGTGTTTTTTTTTTTTTTCCTTTTTTTTTGTTTTTTTTTGTTTGTTTTAAGTGATGTTAACTGTGAGCTGTGGACTACAAGTGAAAATGATAATATGAAAACAGATATTTAAATTTAATGAAAAAACACACACACAAAAAAAAAAAAAAAAAAAAAAAAAATCACCTGCTTCACTGTGCATGGCCTCCTTCCCAGAATGGACAATCTCATCTTCAGACTCAACTATCTGTTGATATGAATTAATCTCATGTGAGAGTGATCTTAAAAAGAGTAGTCTTTATCTAGTAAAGTCAGCTACTTAATACAAAACTAACAGTTGCTAATTGCCAGCAACAAATCAGTGGATATTAATTGAGTTGATCATTTGGAAAGATCTTAGCTCCTTTAAGGACAAATGACAGCCAATAAATTATGATTATTTACTGTCGTGTAAGCTTTTCTGCAAACACCACAGACTGTGGATGAATTACAAATCAAAAATTAACTATATTAACACTTGGGTGGAAAAAAGAAAACATCATACACAATTTACGTATTTATACTAGCTAATAAAAATGCTGAGGCTTTAGAAGTACTCTAATCTTTGTCTTGACTCCTATCTACAAAGTCAGTCTAAGATTTGTAGTTTTCAGCACACCTCCAGGTTTTTGTATAACAATTTGCTCATCCTGTGCAATGTAAC
This sequence comes from Pyrgilauda ruficollis, assembly GCF_017590135.1. Classification (NCBI taxonomy): domain Eukaryota; kingdom Metazoa; phylum Chordata; class Aves; order Passeriformes; family Passeridae; genus Pyrgilauda; species Pyrgilauda ruficollis. Next base: position 4,443,247 of record NW_024524934.1, on the reverse strand, counting down.
ACTTGGAGCCATATATAAGACCATGTCCTTACTTAAAGTTACGTAATTAAATGCCACAGGCTTTATTTTCTACTTCAAAAACTCAGGAAAAGGTATAAAACACAAGGAATTAATTAACAAATAATTTTAACCTTCCAGTTTTTAGAGCATAAATTTGAGTACCTTGAAACTTCTTTCCTAAAACACCTAATTTCTCTTCCAGGCCAAAGCTTAGAACATCTATGTAGAGTGTCATAAATCCATAGTGGGAAGATAAACATATAGTAAAGAGACACAGAGAAAATACAGAAACTACAAAACACAAATCCCACATACCTGAATGGTTGTGTCCAGTGTAAAATATAGTTAAGAAAAAACCCACATATAAGAGCTTACCATCAGTCTTTCATCTCCCAGGACTTTTCTAAGTACACTTAATATTTCAAACTCAGCACTGAAAACCAGTTTGACTTTTGTTGCTTCTGTTTTGTTAAGAGCAGCAGGTATCTTCATAAAAAATTTAACAATCTTTTGTCTATCCTTCTCTGTGTAAAAAAAACCAAAACAAACAATCAATTACATCTGTTTTAGATCAAGACATTCTTCTGTTAATCCCAAAAAGTCTGAGTATTTGTTTCGATTTTTAAAACAGTCTTTCACATCTTGCCTGTGCATTTCCAGTTACTCTGCTCATTTCTTTCCCCTTGAGTCTTGGTTATGCTGTTCCTCAGGACACCTCAAGGTGTCCTGTTTGGGTAGGGAGGTGGGGGGTTATTGTGCAGAACGGGCCCACACACAGTCCAACAAGCAGAGTTAGTGCAGGATGACCAAAAGGACAAGGGAGAGAGGGAGGAGAATACACAGGAACACCTTGGTGATGGCGGGATTTTAGGTTTACTCTGTGTGTCTCATGGATCCCCAGCCAAACAGGATAATGTTGTTGGTAAATATCTTACCCCTCACGCTGTAACTGCTGACATTTTCTTTTGACAGCCTTACAGAGTCCCAAAGAGTTCCCTTTGAAAACCAAAGCCATTGTGTCAGAAGGGCTGAGGGAGTGCCCACTGGCTTAGGCTAACCCAGGGTCACCAGGGCTTTGCTGTTACCTCATCACAATCCACATAGAAAGTCACACTCTGGCTGCCAGCATTAAAGTCAATCCAAAATTCCTCCAGTTTGTCATCCGATGGCTTCTTCACCTGCAGAAAAAGAGCAGCACTGTTGTTCCCCAAAAAGCCCCGCAACTGCTGTATCAGTCAAAATTTTCTTTAACGAGAGAAAACTGGAAAGCGCTACCCTACGTAAACATCCATACACCTTGCAGAAACAAGAGCTCAAGTCACGCTGTGGCGTGCCAGCCCACTGCTCACCCAACCACACCCATGTCAGACGTGCCTCTGCTTCAGCCACAGGAGCAGAAATGCACAAATGCTTGCATGATTGTGCCAGGAAAGAAGCTGTGAAAACTGTTTCTGAGCACTTGAAATAAGTAGAAGCAGTGGAATCAGCTTCCATCTACACGGGTTTGATTCAATATGACTGTCAGGAATGGTGCCACAGTTTATTCAGCTGAAGACCAGTGAAGCAAACTGCAGGATCTGCAACTCTTCTCCAGGGGCATTAGGCTAATCTTGTTTTCTGGCAGTCTGGAAACAGGACTGCCAGAGGACTGAGTGTTGTCCTGTCCTCCTGTTTCCTTTTAGGACTCTCTTCTGTCATCACCATGAAGAGAAGCGTTGCCTCTATCACTCGGCTGATACAACAGCAAAGTCAGCAGTAGTAAGTTGGGAGCTAAGTGACAAACAAGCAAACTTTCCAGCTAGAGCAGAAGGTTATACGCTATGCTCCAAGAAATTGAGTTCTTCAATGAAAAAGAGGCAGGGGGGAAAAAAACCCCAAACATTTACCACAGAAAGCAACATTTCAGCTGCCATAACACAGTAGGGAAGATGTCAGAGCTTTAAGAGCTATTACCTCATTCATTTCAGCAAAAGCAGATATGCAAGGAAATGAGTAGACCCTGGAAGAGAAGCAGACTTCACGTGATACATTCAACATTAGTCTGACTTCAATGATTTTATTTTTAAGAATATTAGCAACCAATCTTATTGTTCAAAGAATAATTTAGAATTTTCTAGAAGTAAATTAAGCTTGGATAAGCTCGAGGATACTGTATTTTAGTAGTGGTGCGTTATCTTCATTAATTTTACTTTCAAAAGAATCACCATAAAAATCCATAAAATTTCCTTCTTAAAAAAAAAGCTTAATTTTACATGTGATGTAAAATATTTTTTTATGTTTAAGCCAACCCTTTTCACAATTCCACTTATTCCCCTCTGCAGTAATGACGGCACCAATTTATTCTGTTGATTCTCAGCTTACCTCCTTTTATCTCCAAGCCTTTCATTTAGTAGATTAAGAAATTTTCTGCAGTCCTTCAAGACAAATGACACATTATTTCCTAAAAAATCAGGCTACTTTTCCTTTGCAAAGAGTTATTCTATTGTGTAACTATTTGCTGTGTAACCTCTAATGTCCAGTTAAAAGCTTTAAGCTGTGGAACACCAAAGACCACTGGGAAGAAACCCTCAATTTACTACAAAAGGTTAGACTCAACTTAAGACCAGTAAGAACTCAAATATAAATCCCATAAATTAACTTATTTATGCATTACTTATATTTTTATTTTACTTTTTTATAGGCAAAATAACTTTAAAGTAGGAGCTATTTTAACAATGTCTCATTTAATATTTACCATATTAATAAGAAAAAATAGGTAAAACATGCCATCCACAAATAACTATGTGTATTTATAAAATCAGTTTTGTAGGAACTTCTTGCAAGGACACCCTGGCTTAACTCAACCAAATCTAGCCCCTATACACATTTGTCAAGTATGTTGTTTTCAAAATAAGGACCCTCACCGTCTCAAATTCTCGATCCTTGATCTCTTTGAAAGCTTCAGCAAGATAGTTATCTTCAAACCAGTGGTGAACAAGGTCATCCCTCCATTTTTTTATCATTAACCTACAAAGTGCTTCTGAAAGGGCAACCTGGAGGTCATAATCTGCCGGGTAATCATAAGCACAGAATAAATATCATCCCTCCGGCACAACAGAGGGTTACAGCTTTGCTACTGCTGCCATTTCATTGCAGCCACATCCATCCTCTGGTCTCATTCCCCCTAGGAGAACACGGGAGGGTAACAGCCAAGTGTTGGCTCAGGCATCCTCCCATCAGCTCCCTCCCATCAGTGAGATCGAGGTACACTGCTCCCAACACATGAGTGGGAGATGTGCTTGGGGCTCGGGAAGGGGATGAGAGCAGAGACTCATCACTAACCCACTAGGATTAAGCCACATTCCATATACCATGGCAATACTTAGAAAGTGTTATTATTAGGAGAAAACAAAAAGATTTCACTGAAGTGGCCATTAACCTTGTTAAGTAAATTTTGTCCACATCATGGCAAAGCAATGCAAATTTAATTTTTTCAAGACTAACAGCCAGCATGTTCTGTAAACACATACATAAAGCTGATCTAATTACTTTTCTACATCAGTTTAGCCTGCCTGATCAGTCAATATGCATTACTAATACCAACCAGAAAGAGCTAATACATTGCTGTATTTAACTTCTTTTATTTTGTTAAAGTACATTTGACTTGCTTGCCTAAAAATCAACTCTTAACAAGGAAACAAAATTTAAATTATAGCTCATCTATAATAAATAAGCAGATGAGATAAAGCTGGAGAACTTCTTACCACCAACCTCCAGTATAGTTTTTGCAAGGTCTTTCCTGAAATGACATAGTGCCACAAGTTAAAATGGAAATAACTAACTCCTAATGCAGAGGAGAGGGTATTTAGGCACAGAAACTGGAGGGAAAAAGAGACTTACGTGAGAGAGCATATCTCCTCAGACAAAGGGAACTTCTTTCTCTCCTCCCGTGGGAGACTGTCAAGGATAGAATTGAGGGTCCTCAAGGCCTTTCCATCCCCACAAGAGAAGGGGTAGAAAATGAATGGAAATAAATCAATAACATCATTTCATCTCTTTTTAGCTAATTACATAAACTTTCACACAAATATATCCAATTTTCTCCTCCTAGTAAGGATCTTACCTCCAGATGCAGAGCGCAGCAAAGATTTGCTTCTGTCACTAGGCGCCCTAGTTCAGGCAAAAATAAATCCACTAGCTCTTTCTTCCCTAGAAAAATAATTTGAAAGGTACAGCTAGAATTGGGTGGTGTCCGTATAAAAATAGTTGAAGCAACAACAGTTTGTCGTGTTGAAGGAATAAAAACATCCCAGCTGTAAATTCATTTTAAGACAAAGGTTCCAACCATCTAATCCTAGATAGAAAGGGGAACTGGTAACTTCCATCTAAAAAAAATGCTCCAGATACACTAACTTCTAACCTGGTTAACTATTTAAAGAGGCACAGAAAGGGGAAGCTAATTACTAGCCACCAGAGAAAAGCTGAATATACAGGTTTTGTCAAAGTCAACAGAGCAAACAAATAAAGTATTAACCAGAAGATGCTTGCGCCATTGTGCTCCCACTAGAATAAGGTACAAGGACAAATAAGCACACATTACCTGACCCACAGTGCAATGCTTCATTTTCACATGGAATGTGAGCCTGGATGCCTGGTCACAGATATTTTCTGAAAGTACCTGCTCCCCTCCCACCCTAATGTAAAACCAGCTGCAGCCACAGAACAAAATTTTGCTGCTGAAATGAATGAGAGACACACAGACATCCCTGTGTGGAGTTCAGAAGGCTGAAGGAGTTACCATATTATTCTGTGGAGATGGTTGCCTTCAGCAAGAGAAGGACATCTGATGCCAGAATAAACAGATGTGCAAGAACAGACTGTCCAGACTGAACCCCTTTCAGAAGCCACTTACTCTGAGCAAGTGAAATGCTCGATGTTGACCATTCAAACAAGATAACAGAGACAGATTTTTTTCAGCATGTGCATAGCAAGAAAACAAATAGAGAAAGGTTTTGTGCTCCAATGTAAATGTAAATGAAAATTAACTGAAGAGAAATCAGCTGGAGAATTTCTACAAAATATATTGCAGAAAGGAAGAAGTAGAAGTAGGAAGCTGAAGAAAAAAGAGAAAGGGGACAGAGTTCAAGCAGAAGTAAGAAATATGCTCCCGAGATTAAGATTCATGATAATGAGGAATGGAAGGAAAAAAAATACTGACCTTCATTGCTGCATTTGCAAATCACCTGATGGAAAGAGTAAAAGAAGCTGTCATTAGCACACCACCACCCAAGGACAGCAGCACACAAAGTGCCAAGCTGTTCATGCACACCTTCCTTGTTCCCCAACTTTCACAAATAACACAAAACAGTACATACTCACATCAGAATAACATAAAACACTAGTGTACCCACATCAGAAAAAGCCACCTGATCCAGGTATGTCACATATGGTCGCCCTGATCACACTATATGCAGGGAGGGTAAAAGTAGCCAAGTACCCACTTCCCTCAGGGATTTCAGCAGCACTTGAGAGCACAGTGCCTACAGGTTCCCTGGAAAACCCACATCATGACATCGTTCTCTTATTTTTGTTACACATGTGGGCCTATGTGAAAGCACATTTTATGGTAATACACTACAGTACTAGATATCACAATGTGTATCTGAAGGGTGTTGAAGTCCCTTGAGGAAAATTAAAAACAACTCCATAACACAAAACACTTCCTCCTCCACAGTGAAATCATGTGGAAGAAATGTAGCAGGAAGACACAATTCAAAATAAATTCAATTTTTGGGAAAATAAATAGGTGTTTTATAATTTCAAAGTGGCTAGTACAGAAAGAAGGAAGCTTGATTTTGCTCAAATATCTTTTAGCAGAACTCCTAAAAAGAGACATAGGTATTGATATGAACTCTGATGCACAAAGTGACACTGTTCCAGTAAGCTACAGACAACAAGACTGGGAGCAACAACTTGGGGGAAAAAACTCAAAAGCATTCTTCCTATTACAAATGTTACATCTCTAGGCCTCTAACACCCTTAAAGTCATGAATATTTAAAGTTGAAACCTAATGAGAGTTGTAAGCAAGTTAGATAATTTTTTAGAATGAAATAATCTGTTTCAAACAGAGTAGGAACAAATTGCCAGGACCAGCTTAGCAAACATGTTTGCACATGAAGTGCAGCTCAGTGTCACTAACTTGTGGGTTTTAAAGAGAGCTTCAGCTCACAAGCCTTTATTTACAAAATGCATCAGTATTTCTTGCAAATTTTTGTACAAAAACAAATACTTCAAGTTAGAAAGTGCTTCTCCCAAGTGTGTCAAATCTCAGCCAGACCCCAGCCTGGAGCAGACTCCTAGACACTGCCCACCCATTCCACCTAGGCTGCTTCCCAGGCTCAGCCCGAGGGCACCCTGTCCATGCAATTATTCATTTTCTAACAGGAAATTGTTTATAAACAACAGTTTATCTTATCCAGTAAAAGCAACCCTTCTGTCCCCTTAAATGCACAAACATACCAATGCAGAATCAAAGAAGTCTTCAAGCAGTAGCATCAAAAATTTATTCTCATTTGGGTCGATGACGGTCACAAACGCTCTTGCTCTTTCAAACCAAGATACCAGGTAAAAGTCAAAAAAAATAAGAGTTAAAAATTGAGAAGAGGAATTAATAATCCTAAATTATATACCTCTGCAGGAAACCTTACAGGGTTCTTTACTCTTTAAACTTTAGAGTCATGTACTTGTGTCAAAAGCTACATGGCTTTAAGGAGTTCAAATTTTGCTAGAAGGACATGAAAAGTGTCATTTCCCCCCTTCCCTCCCTAGCCCTCCTTTTATCCTCCTTTCTTGTCTGAGAAAAATCCACCTGAGCACTCATGGTGCTCAGACACAATACATGCTGCTAGTGGCACCAAAACTACTATAGGCATTTCTAGAGGACATCAACTCACAGCAAACTACTGTACAACTTTTTCAAGGTAAATATTTTAATACTTCATGGTTTTAAACATCACATAGCATCACACACAAATGGTGAACTAGAAATCTACATTCCACTGAAAGTACAGAGCTCAGACTGGAAAAAATTTATTAATTTATCTCCATACAGGAATTTTGAGCAACTGTAACCCTGAAAAGCATAACTACAAGGCAGGAATACAACATTTTGAACTGAGGACTCCTCAGTCAGCTCTGCTAACAGACAGCACAGGTTTCCTGGCACCTGTGTTAGATCCAGGTGTTACTCATCTTCAGCACAATTGCCTTTCTGCTACTACAGCTATTACCAGCTGAAATCAATATAGTGCCAGAAGAAAAAACACAACTGCAGATTAAATGCATGGGGTTTGCACAGAACTAGAAGGGGACCCTCAAAGAATATCTCAGTTTTTAAAAATATAAAAGCGCAAAGCAGTCATCTACTTAGTCATTCTACTACTAAAATTGTATTTTAGTAAAATGTATTTTGCTAGAGCATTTAAAATGCTTTTAGAAAGTCTATATCATTTCACTAATGGGACTTCTAGAAATTAATTCTCTCCTTCTACTATCAGCTTAAAAAAAGCCCAAAAACCCAACCCTTTAAATCGGGTAATAAGTGGAGCCATAAAATTGGCTGCTACACCAAAAGCAATAAGAGATTCAGTATTTTTTCCCCACTCAGTTCATGCAATATATTAAAAAAATATTTTGTTTCTGTGGGACCAAGAAGCCACCCTCTAGTTTTCACTTCCTTGGAGTTATTTTTCTAATGCAAACAACCGTAAATCACATTAGTAAATAGTATACAGTATTATACTCATCTTTGCTACCAGTCCTTGCTCAATAAACAAGCTCTTCCCTTCCTGAAGATCACTTTTAAGGTAGAGCTGAATACATTTCAGCAGCAATGAAACATTCTTGAATTCATTCTTGTCCAGCTCCTACAGAAACACAGAGTGCTGTCCATCATTAGCCTGCTACCCTCCGAGTTGGCTGTTAGGAGAGTTGAGATTATTTATGGTACTTGCCTTTCTCAGTGCTTTGTCCAGCTGGTTAAAGAGAGATTCACTGTATTTCTGGGGAGGCTCTACTTCCTTCTCTTGAAGCAGTTCGTGTATTTTTTGAAAGCCCTTCCCTTTAAAGGCATCAATGAGCAATGATTCAAGCTGTAGACAGAAGGGAAGGAAACAATTAGTGAGTAAAATAAGCAGGCATTGAAACTGTAGCAGCACTAATTATGATAAAATACTTCTAATGCCATTTTAAAAGTTGCAAGTTTCTGTTTATTTGTTTTAAATTGTTTGTTTCTCTACTTTAATTTTCCTACTACATCTTTAGTGAAACATCAGTCTTAATGTCCAAAAGAGACAGAACTCTTGAAACTGAATAATCATAAAAGGTACCGAGTAAGGAAATAGACAATTTAGTATAGCCCGCAGTTTCTAAGTCCCACAACTATTACAATAATTTCTTCCCACTTACAAAAGAAAATATTAGGAGGACTACTGCACTTCCCACTTTAAATAAAATTACTAAAAGTTCTGGGTCATGCCATATCCACTTAAGAAATGTACATTTAAATAGATATGTATTTTAAAAATAACAACTTGTAAGATAAAGATAAGGATGCATTTAAAAGATCCTTACATAGTCTTCTGCTCTGTCTGCCATACTGCCACTCACATCTCTACTTCGTTCTTCACTTCTTTCTTCCTTTAAAAAAAAGGAAGAGAAAAATACAGAAAAAAATCTTTCCCTGTCCCCCCCAAAAAGAAAATCCAACCAAAACAACCAACTTTTTCCGCCTCAAAGCTGAAGAGCTCTTACTCATCCCCTCACTTCCAAAAGGCTAGTTTTCCTTCGTTATTACCTTAAATGCAAAACCCCCCCACACCTCCCAGCCCGAGGTTTCTGGCGGCCGCGGGGAGCCCCGCGGGTGTCCCCCGGAGGGAGCCCCGCGGGTGTCCCCTGTCCGTGGCCGCTGCCGGGTCCCCGCCGCGGGGATCGCCGCTCACCTGGGCCATGGCGCGGGCGCTGCTTCACACCCTGCCCTAGTGACCCGCTGCTGCGGGACACACCGGCGCTTAGGGTGGAGAGTGACCTCCGCTAGCCTTTCCCACAGCTCCGAGCACGCTCCTTTCCTCGCACTACACCCCAGCAGCGGGGAAAAAAAAGGAGGAAAAGCAATGGGGTTCGCACCCGCCCTAAAAAGCCGCAGCTGTGCGGCACCTGGGACGGGCTCCTCTCATCGCGGTACCGAGCACTGACAGAGCCCCGGCCGAGCCCAGGGTGCAAAGGAGGAGCTCAGAGCTTCCCTGGGTGCTGCTCTCGACCGAGGGATGCCACAGCCGGAGTGTGCTGCTGCCGGGTGGGCTTTATCGTGCTCAGCTGAGGGTAAAGGTCAGTTAATGTTGGACCAGGGAGGATGGAAGCGAATGAGAAAAATCATTGCGAACAGGTGGGATCGTTTAAAGGATGATGGCAGCGCTCGGAGTTCAACGGCTCGGTCTCTATGCTGTTGTGGATAGTTTTTTCTTTCTGTTTTTCACACCAAAAATCAGCGTCCCTCCTTCCTTCCCATAATCTCCCCCCACTCCAACAAACAAACAAACAAACCACAAAAACTATAAAAAGAAAAACAAACACGAAAACCAAACCAACCAAACAAAAAGCTCCAAACTTCAGATCCCACCGGCTGTTTCTTTCGAAAAAGAAAAAGATAACAAAAAACCTGTAACTGTTCAATAAGTTAAAATGTGCCTATCGATACAACAGCACCCACACCAACTTTGCTTTTTAAACCAGGTGCTGCAGAGCACAGGGCGAAGGGGGAACCTGCCAAGTAACGCTGGTTTCGTTTACGTTCAAAGAGCAGGTTATTCAGCATCTTTGCCTCCCTCCGGATGCTTTAGAAGCTGTGGACAGCTCCGAGCCACGCTCAAAATCCAAGACCAGGAGCATCCCCGTGGGACAGAGAAGGGTCCCCCATCTCCCCGTCATCCCTCTCATCTCCCCGGCCACCCGCGGGAGCGAGCGGCAGAGCCCCGCGGTTGCCGGGTTAGACTTCCAAACCCGGCTCAAATTTGCCGAGGTCGCGGCCCCTAGTGCTGGGGGGGTGGATTCGTGCACAACCCCTGCATCTATCCCCCGTCACACACCTTCAGGTGAGGGCAGCGAAACCCGCCTGTGGCTGGAGGGGGAGCGCAGCTCCTGCCGCACCCCGGGGTGGCGGTGGCGCTCGGGGATGCTGCTGCTGGTCCGCCTACGAGGCCGGCTGAGAGCTCCGATCCCACACACACACACCTCGGCGACGCCCCGACGGCATAAAAAGCCGGGAGCCGCCGCCCACGGCCACTCTCTGCCATGAAGCTCACCTGGGACATCAACGACGCCAAGCTGCCGCAGGTACCGGGGGGTCGGGAAGGTACTGGGGAAAGTCTCCGTTCAGCTCTAACGCGGAGCTGGGGAACAGCGGAACGAACTTCACTCTAAGCAAAGCTTTGTTTTACGTCTGCTTTACTTCCCTTTTCACTTTGTGTTGTGTTGTAGTCTTTACAAATTCATTTATAATAAAAGTATGGATTTGATGCACAGCTTTGCTTAGCTGGATGTGAACTCCTAGAACAAGCTGTGTCTCCATTTGGACAGTTTCCTTCTCCCTCCACCTCCTGTTCCTTGTTCAAGAAATGCTGAATCGGAGGTTGAATGGACTGTTTACTACTATTACACAAGTTACCTAATTATTCCTTTGATTTATTGATGCAACACTTTAATGCCAGTGAGCACTCCACTTTTGTCCAGTTGTGAGTTTCAAATGTGTTTTTTCATTTGTAACTTTTTTTATCTTAGAGTTTATTTAAGTTTACAGAACCCATGCTGTTATGTCTTAATGCTGTATATGCTGGTAGTTTCCTTCTGTTTGCTGGGATTGCTCCCACATGTGGTACGTACGTATGTTAAATATGTATTGCATTATAAATATTTGCAGTTTAAAATCTTCATTCATAGCTCTAGTAATTATGTTTTCATAATGAATGAAAATGAAAGCCGTGAAATCCCAAACTGAAATAGTCTTTGTTTGTGCCACTATACATATATTGGAAGTACATTTGCAATGACAAATCATTTTATCTCTATTTTCTGGGGAAAGCCTTATTCAAATTATATTAGATGCACTTTAGGAAGCCATTCCATAGCTAAAACTTCTAGTTTCCTGCCTGCAGCTGCATTGTCCCACAACAAGGAGAACTTAATAGCAGTCATGATCAGGGTGGCTTGTGTCCTATCTGGGCACACTGATAGTACACTAGTCAGTAAATTCTGGGAGTAAGGCTGATGTCTTATAGCTGCTAACTTCCCTGTAAAAGGTATAACTGTCAGCAGACTGTGCTACAATGGATCATGATGCAAAAGAGGAAATGATCCTGACTTTCTTTTCAGATATGGAATCTCAAACTGCCCTAGCCCTTTTAGAGAGCACTTCTGAACAAGCTATACTTTCAATATTTCTTTTTCTGCTGCTTGGCTGGCGACAGAAAAAGCATTTTGCCCCCTGTTATGTGTCTTATAAGAAGGCAAAAATATCAGGTTTAATATACTAATAACGTTCTCTTGCTCCTCTCCTTGCTGCCTTGCCCTCCCACCCCACCTGCCCTGCTGCAGGAGCCCAAGCACTTCGACGCCTTCCAGGAGTGGCCCGATGGCTACGTGCGGCTCATCTACTCGAGCGAGGAGAAGAACGCGCAGCGGCACCTCAGCGGCTGGGCCATGCGCAACACCAACAACCACAACTGCCAGATCCTCAAGAAGTCCTGCCTGGGCGTGGTGGTGTGTGCCCGGAGCTGCGCTCTGCCCGGCGGGGCCAGGCTGCAGCTGCGCCCCGCCATCTGCGACAAGGCTCGGCAGAAGCAACAAAGTGAGAGGCACCCAGAGAGAGCTGCGATGCCCAAGGGACCCCTTTTCTTACTTCTGGGCTTGATTTCCAAGCTGGAGTCACTCTTACTTGCGTGCAGACTAAGGCACAATTGCAATGACTAATTCAAAATTTCATCAATGTCTGTTTGCAAATATTTAGGGGGATATGGATTTAAATCCTTTAAATTATTAGCGTATACATCTAGTGGGCAGTTCTTGTTCATACCATTTAGCTATGCTGGGTAGTCTATGTCACATTTCCTTGAATTTACATTTTAATCTGAATTTTGGAGAAGTCTGATCATGTTGCTCTTGAGCTCTGTTTACTCCCCTTAACCAATCTCTTCAGTAGTTTCTGTCTGTTCACAGAGAAAGCCTGCCCCAACTGTAACTCTGCCCTCGAGTTGATTCCTTGCCGAGGACACAGTGGCTATCCGGTCACGAACTTCTGGAGGCTTGATGGAAAAGCAATATTTTTCCAGGTAGAAAGCAGCTGTATGTATTTATGCACACTTTTTATATTAAAAAAATACCTGTAAAGAGAGAGATTTCTTCCTCCTCCCCCCCTCTTTTTATGTAACACAGACCATGACGAGCATGACTGAGGTCTAGTCCACAACTGAATTTCTCTTGAGTATGAACATAAGAACAAATAAAACAGTAGCACTTGGCTGTCTCTCTGAAAGCAGTACTTATGGGTTGGCAATATTCAGTTTTAACTACAATATCACTGATGGCTAGAATACTCCTGTTTACAGAATAAATATGAACAAAAAGGTTGTCTTGCACCCTGGTGTATGTGACAGCTGGATCTCTCCAATGTTATTTCCAAATATTTATTTCCTACTAAAATAAATAGGAAAAGAAGGTCTTACTTAATTTACATGAGTTGAAACATAAAAATTCTACTTCATGTGAAACTAGCCTTTGAATTTTGAAGGATTTAAAATCTTGACAGGAAAAAAAGAAGAGTCTTAGCTGAAATTCAAAATTTCATTTTTCTTTTTTAGCAACATTGGAACAAAACTGAACAAAAAGTTCCTGTTCTATGAGATTACATTTTTTTCCTGGATAATTTTTTCCTCTGACTCTCACAGCAGTAATTCTGTTCTCCAGTCAGTAAATGGAACAAAACTGGCCATATTCCCAGATTCACTCCTATATTATTCTTTTTCAAATGTTCACTTACAGACATGCAAATCTGGAAGAATTTACTATCAAAAAAGTTGATAAATCCTTGCTTAGAAGTTAATTTCTGCTTGAGAAAGGACTGTTTTAAAAGCAAATTTTAGCTTCCTATTTTGTATTAGGGACTGTATGTAACTCTGCTCAGACAAATGAGTAAGGAAATGTGGTGTCCATGACTTCATCATATGCCTGTGTAACTTTGGTTATGTAGATCTGCATACCCACTGATGTTTCAATAGCAGAGCATCTTCAGATTTTCCAGGTTTTCCAGGATATAATTTTCAGTCTTGGTCAAGAAGGTGTATTGCTTTAAGAGAATATTTTTAAGAGAATATTTTTCATCTTGTGGCATGAAACCTCTTTAAAGCCTATTTACACTCTTTATAGATGTGCTTATAAGGCAGAACTGGACTGCAGAAAACCAACCAAACTAAATTTCACGCCCCCCTCCCAACCCCTTGGTTCTAATTATCTACTCCTGAATGTCACAAACTTAGGTAGCACTTTTGCTCCTTCATCAGCTCTGCAGTCCTCACTGACTTCTCCCTCACTTTTTCCTTCTATCTACATCCAAATCATGATTTACGCTATTTGTTTATTTTCACAATGAATTTGTCCTTGTTTAGTCTCTCCTTCCTTTTTTCTTGTGCCAAACCACAGACCATGCTGTGAATACCCCTCCTGCTACTTAGAGCACTTTCTCCAATCTTACCCCCTTCTAGGTACGCCCCTAATTCTCAGTTAATCCTAATTTAGGCTAAAGGAGTCCATGACCACCCCCGGCCAGAGAGCAAACTGGAGGCAGAGGCAAGAAGAAGTGCAATTAAGAAGCAAATGTCCTCTTATCACCACTCCCAGAAAAAGAGATCTCTAAATTCAGAGGTAAGTCAAAGTCATTAGTGAAATAAAAAGGTGACATAAATGAAGACATTTTTTGTCAATTAAAAAGATGTGATAAGCATGTACTGTGGATCTCAGGGCAAAACAAAGCTTTACACCATGGTATTAACCTGTGTTAATTACAAATTAACATCTGTTAACTTGGGGCTGAAACTAGCAATAGCACAAGTATTGAGACATATGTGTGTGGGCAGTATTGATTCCTATGTCTTAAAGATCTACTTCTCCTTGTCAGGCAGGAAGGTACCCTGACAGCAGTGGTTACACCAATAACCTACAGAATTTTCACTGCATGGATGGCCCAGAAAGAGTTGGTATCTTCACAGACACCAATTTTTCAATTCCAGCCCAGTCCTACCCTTCGCTGCAGAACGCAGACCTCTACAAGGCACCTTACGACTCAGCCAGTTTCCAAGAGGACCAGCTATCACCATACCCTAAATGCCCAAATCCAAGGCTCTACATGCCCATGCCATGCAGTTACGAGTTTGGAGTTCCTACCTTTATAAGCTCGAGTCCTTACCCAACGTTTTACAAAGATCTGCCCAGTCCTGCCATTGATGCAGACCCCCACAGTCTGAACGGGTCTCACTACAACGCTGTGACCACCCACGACAAGAGCTTTGATAACCCTGGCAGACATTACGGACTGAAACCAGCGTGGGGGAAAACCGGCAGCGGAGACCGGAGTGACTACGGGCAGATGGCAACAAGTGCTCCCCATCCTTACTACAGTGGGGACTATGCCTGCAGGTACAGCCCCAGCCCCGCTCCCATGGCCCCGCCGCTGCAGACCGTCATCACCACCACCACCAAGGTGTCCTACCAGGCCTACAAGCCACCCGCGCTGAAATACAGTGACAACCTCTGCGACGTGAAAAACCTCCAGAGCTATACCCATGTGACAGAAAACATCTCGGGTGCTGTCTATTCAGGGATGAAGATTCAGGAAGACTTTGGGATGATAAAGTCAGCGTTGCTCTACCAGCACGACTCCATCCCCACAAAATCCAAACCAGTTGAGAGCGTGGAGAGCTATCGGTATGGGCTCCCTCCGGGGAACAGCTTTGCTGAGCATGAAGGACAGGCCCTAAGGTTTGAGAGTGCTGAATATTGACTAAATGGTGCCCAAATGGCAAATACCTGCAGATGGGAGAATAGATTATTGTACTGACTACATGAGTGCTAAGCCAAGTGGTTTGGGATTTGTGGAGATGTAAGGAAGCAGAACATCAGGACAGCTTTTTCCCAAAAATACCTTTCTGGAGCTGTGTGCTGACTGAATTATATTTTGCATCTAATTTCAAAGAAACCCCACACTTTCTCTAAAATGGCACAAGGAACTGAGCCCAAAACACACCTGGGAGAAGGTAATATGAAGGCACAGCTCCTCTGGAAGTCAACAGCCTCCTCTGACAGCAAGTGCAATCCACTTACAGCTACAACTCCTGCCTCAAGCTTTGAGAGAAAATGCTCCACCTGTAAAAAAGAAAAGATTAATCAGGTAATGGAAAAAAAATTAAGGAAGGTGGCTATAGATTATAGTCAGCTGAAGGAAATGGCAGGGAAAGAAAGAAATAACAGAAATGTGAAAGCAAGGCAATTTGCAGAATAATTCACCTGAGCAGTTCATTCCCCTGCCATGATCCTTTTGATTAATGAAAAGATCAGCTAAGTTTCTCTGAAATGAGAAAAGAAAAACCTGAAACCTAAGAAATTAAACATGTTAAATTCATGTTACTTTTTGATCCCCTATCAAAAGTAAAGATGACCCAGCCTTTCTTTGTAAGAAGGACAACCCAGCACAGCCACACCAGGAAATGACACCCTGTAACACTTAGCCTGGAGGCAGGAAGGCTCAGGGACCCCCACCAAACCTGTTCAGCATCACATGGCTGCCAGAGTTAACTTATGTGGTCCTGAAAACCATTTACAGCGAAACTAGCTTTTGCTTAAAGGGGCCTGGCAAGCTGGTCAGGCCAACTGGTTACTGGCGCAGAATTCTCTTTACACATGAATACAATTGGTCCTGTCTAAGAACGCAACGTCCCAGCTGCTTAGTAAAGGTCAGGGTTGAATGAACCTTTCCTGGCTGCCTCTCTGCACTCCATCTCCATCAGGTCTTTCTCCGTCTCCCAAGGGACTTCTAGTGATTTTTCTCTCTGTAAACATACTCCCCATGACAGCACTACTTGGAAATTAAACAACCAGCCAACAGAGAGGTTACAAAACAAAGTCCCCAAACTGAGATAAGCAAAGGGATCGTAAAGAAATGCATTCCAAATTCATCCCTAAAACAACTAATTCTTCTTTCATCTGGAAAGAAGGAAAAACAGAGCAGTGCTGGTTTAAAACCAAAGATATTTTGAAAGCCGCCTAGTACTGGGGAATAGAACCCTCACCCAAAATGTGTGTGCCAAGCAAGGGAGCTAAGTAGACACAGGGGATTGATCAGGGTAAAAAAATTCTTTTGATATCATTATTATTGAGTTACCAAGTATCTTTAACTTTTTGAACACTTTTTTTTTTTTTTTTTACCTCTGTCTTATATATATTTTTGCTGTGTTTTGAGAAGCAGCATACTACTGTAGTTTTTCAATAAATGTGAAATCACAGTTAAAAGCAAGGCACCATGTAAAGTAATGTAAGTAGCTGGCTTGTTAGAATTATAAGGTTCTGTGCACAGGAGCTGTCATTAAACTGGTAAACAAATTGTATTTTCAGAGAACAGTTAAACAATTATTTAAAAATAGTTATTTCTGATGTAGTATATTTTCTTTCTTTTTATATTTTTATGAAAACCAACATGATCAGTCTAAGATGTGAAACTGAGCCACACAGGAATTTAATTAATAGTATCCTGTTTCAGCAGTGGATTGTTCAGCATTTTAAAAATTCAAGCCAGACAAAGATGGAATTCACAAAAAGACTAAATTAATTCACCTGCAAGAAGCCTACCTTGTCTTTTAGCTCTAGTGTTCTTTCTGTATATCTCCCTTGGCTTTTGTTAAACTCTTACAGTAATTCTTCTACCAAGTATTTTAAATTACTGATAGGAAGAGATTCAGGTGAACAACATCAATTTGATAATTAGCCCACATACTTTAAAACTTTTAAAAAAGAAAAGAAAAAGGTGGTTAGTGAGTTATTACCCAGAAAGACTGATGCAAAATTTTAGGGTTTATGAATATATAACACTATGCCTGTTTACAGAACTGGGATTTCTCAGCTGTATGCCAAATCATATTGAGGCATTTGACATGTAGAATAATAACCAAGGCTTACAGCATTGTAAGTTTAAAGGGGAAAAAAAAAGTATAAGAGGAGAATAAGGCAAAACAAAATTACTAAGAAAGCTGGAAAGATTCACTGCAGATGGGAAAATCAAGGAAAATATTAAAGCTGTAAATTGCTCTATTTTATTTTAGATTTTAGAGGAGATTTTAGATTTTAGAGGTGATTTTAGAGGAGTTAGCCAACCACAACTCAAGCACAAGTTATTAAATTACTACTTGCTATTAAAACAGACAAGCTGTGGGGGTTGCGTGCTGTTCACATCACTGGTATTAAACTTGTAGTCATTGTAGTTGTATGCTTAAATCATTATGCTATCCAATTAAACATAGCTTTTAAAGCAGAACTTTGTACATCAGTAAAGAAAATGCAGCCAATTGTGTTAAGATGCTACTTTTAAGGTGTGGATTTTTTTATAATAAACATCACAGCTGTTCAAGCACAGTGGAAAGCTATGGTAGTGTTACCTTGCTGCATCATCTGAGCAGTACAACAAATAAAACTGCTCTAAAGGTTGTTACATTCTTTCTTAACCTTGATTCCTCTCATGTACAAGTGTCTGGGATGAGATTAGCTGTATATGACCTTTTAGAGATAAAAAATCAGATGGAAAAAGTCTAGAGCTGTAGACAGTTTTTCTCTTCAAAATACATAAATGTAAAGACAATGGGAGCTTCTGTAACAAAAGGGAAAAAAAAGCTGAAATTGAAAGCCTCATTGTAGGTTTATACAGCTGCAGCATTGACTTTAAAAGCATGTTCCTCAGGCAAAGCAGCATCCTGAAGCAAGAGGGTCTCTGAGTAAGCACCTTCTCTTCCATTAATTGTCCCTTTCAAGTGTGGTTTCTGGACCTGCATTGAGCACCTGAGAGGAACCCTTCACCAGCCTGTACCATCTACTCTGACAGGCATCTTCATCTAACAAACTCCAGTTGTTATGGCACAGTCACAGAGGGAATAGATGAGACGGTACTTTCAAATCTCAGTCTCCTGTGGCTCTGGCTTCAAATGGGTTACAAGGGCCCTACTGAGGTAAAGCACCACCTGTCCCCATGCTGTTTTGTACCAAAACAGCAGCCCCAGAATGGCAAATGTTAAAAGCCCAAGTGTTTAATGGATGCCTTCCAGAGACAAGAGGCCCTGTGACAAAGTTTTTCATTCACATACCCACAAAATGTAGGCGTGGTGTCACACACCTGACAGATGCAAATACCTGTGAGCATCAGTTCATGGTCACACCTCATGGAGGGCAGACAGAGCCTGGCATACTATCCTGCTCCATGACCACCTGTATCCACCCAGCCCTGCTAAAGAACTCCTGTGAGAGTCTGAGCAATCTGCTTAGCCATTGCTCCTCTTCTGGAACCAGGTTATCTCTGGGTTTTCCAAATGTGCTAAATGCTGCAAACAGGGCATGCAGGAACTTGGCTGTTTTGGGGTTATTGAGCCTGAAGTAGTTGGTCTCTTTATTTGGGGATACAAACTATCACCTTAAAGGCAGAGACAAGCTTTTCCCTGAGTTCCATGAGTGGAAACCAGCAGTGTAACAGAGTTGAATGCGATTTGAGACTTTTTCCTTCCTGGGGATTTTCTGAGATTTCTTCCGGATTATTGGAGTTTTTCTTGGTGTCTTTCTGGGGGAAAGCTGTCTAATACAACTGAGAGAGCTTTCACCAAAGTAGAGCATGTTTCCTAAGAGACATCATTTAGCAGAATGCACAATGCAGCTCTAGCGATGCATTTAGGAAAATTCATGTCATTCCCACCCTTATCAGTAGAAGTCATATGCAGACAAAAAGTGGAGAATTGAGGAATTTAGTGTTGGTTCCTCCCAATACACAGAGTGAAAAGTTAATCCAGGCCTGTTAAAATCCCTCTGCCTGAGAAATACCAAGAGTGGGGTACAGTGGTTATCCATGCCTGGATTACTGCCTTTAGTGTTCTAGCTGCCTAAAGTTAAGTGCCTGGCTGTCACTCATGAACAAAGGGAAGGCGAACCAGATAGTGTTTATGTGGTGCTACACCTGGGATTGTGCAAAATAGAGTGCATTTCAGCACAGTACCTCTCCAGATTTGCAAAAGTCCACATGAGACATGAAGATCAGTGGGATGACACAGGTGCAAGTACATATCACAGGGAAACATTGCTAGTTTGGTTCAACCTTATTCAAACAAACAGAAAAATGAAGTTTACACAATCCCTATAAGCTTCAACATGCATGCTGGTACTTGTGGCGGTGTTTGGGAGAAGGCAGTTTTAGGTATTCTGGCTGGCACTTGAGCATAGCATCAACACCTTCAAGGACCACAACCAAAAGAGGTCCTTTCAACAGAAAATTACTCAGTGGGTCTGCATGTGTTGTTTTGTAAAATAAGCAGGGAAGCAGGTGCATAAGGATGTTCTCAGAGGTCCTTTAGCAGGGCTCACAAACATCCTGGATCTCTTTGTTCTAACCTGTTGCCTTTACTTCAGCTTCCTGGTTCATAGCAAAAGCACAGGACAGCATCTCTCTCCTGTCTTTATGACAAAATGAAGTGTTAAGTGACTGGCTTGCAGTGCTTGTACTGCAACTTCACAGCATGTTGCAGCCTGGCTCAAACACTGGCAAGTCCTGTCTACAGCCTGTCTGTCTTCACGTGTGTGAAATGTTGGAGACCATCACAAAAAGCACCAACAACTGACAGACAGGAGATCCTGGTAACAGAATTTAGACTTAAACATTTCTCTTGTGCAAAACTAATACAGAAATTATTTAAACATCAACTCCCCTTTCTTATGCCAGATCTCTTATAAGTGACTGTAATTAGACTGGAAGTGTCCCACAGGCAACTGAGAGCATTTTCATCTTGTTCAGCAACATGGACAGTGGGATTGAATGTACTCTCAGCAAGTTTGCTGGTGACACCGAGCTGTGTGGTGCAGTCAGCACACTGGAGGGAAGGGATGGCATCCAGGGGGACCTGGACAGGCTGGAGAGATAGGAATGTGCAAACCTCATGGAGTTCAACAAGGTCAACTGCAAGGTCTTGCATGTGGGCTGGGGCAACCCCAAGGACAAATACAGCTTGAGGGAAAATGGATTGAGAGCAGCCCTGAGGAGAAGGACTTGGGGGTGTTGGTTGCTCAGCATGACCCAGCAGTGTGTGCCTGCAGCCCAGAAACACAAATATATCCTGGGCTACACCTAAAGCAGCGTGGCCAGCAGGCTGGGAGATGTGGTTTTGCCTCTCTGCCCTGCTCTGATGACAACCCACCTGTAGTGCTGCATCCAGCTCTGGTCCTCCCAACATAAGAAGGTCAAGGAACTGTTGTAGCAAGTCCAAAGGAGGTCACAAAAATGCTCAGAGGGCTGGAGCACCCCTCAGCACAGGCTGAGAGAGCTGGGGTGGTTCAGCCTGGAGAAAAAAGGGTTCCTGGCTGACCTTGTAGCATCCTTCCAGTACCTAAAGGGGGCCTGCAAGAGGGGTGGAGAAGGACTTTTTACATGGGCATGTAGGGATAGGACAAGGGGGAATGGCTGTACAGTGGGACAGGGTCTCCCAACATAAGAAGGTCAAGGAACTGTTGTAGCAAGTTCAAAGGAAGTCACAAAAATGCTCAGAGGGCTGGAGCACCCCTCAGCACAGGCTGAGAGAGCTGGGGTGGTTCAGCCTGGAGAAAAAGGGGTTCCTGGCTGACCTTGAAGCATCCTTCCAGTACCTAAAGGGGGCCTGCAAGAGGGGTGGAGAAGGACTTTTTACATGGGCATGTAGGGATAGGACAAGGGGGAATGGCTGTACAGTGGGACAGGGTGGGTTTAGATTAGATATGAGGCAGAAATTCTTTACTGTGTGAGGCACTGGAACAGGTAGCCTAGAAAAGTTATGGATGCCCTGGAAGTGCTCAAGGCCAGGTTTGGATCAGGGTCTGAGACTTCTGGTCTAGTGGAAGGTATCCCTAACCATGGCAGGGAGGTTGGAACTAGATGAGTTTTAAAGTTCATTCCAGCCAGCCCAAACCATTCTATGATGTTATGAAACTGAGTGGCAGCACCAGAGGAAGAGGATGGAGCCCATCACTGGGAAAGGACAGTCAGAGGCATGGCTAAACTGTCGAGAGAGGAAAGTACACAAGGGCAGAGAGGGGACATCACAGGGTAAGTGCTGCATCATTTCCACTGACAGTGGAGAGCTGTTTTGACATATTTAAGGTAGGCATGTGTCCATGTAGTAGTGATCAAACATATTCTTAGAGGTTAATGCATGGTTAAATCCTTTGCTATGTACAGTCAGCTTCTGCTGAATCTTTGCCTGAATTCTGCTGTGTGGGTTACAGTACTTTCTGCCTTCTTATGTCCAAGTCTCACCTTTGAACTTTATTTTACCTGGCAGTCACCTGGCAGTCACCTCTGATGTTTTATTTCAGTAAAGGAAACAGGCATATTTTGTTTCAGAAAATATAATGTTGTTTTCTAGCACTTTCATTTCAGCAAGCTATGTGCAAGTGGTCAAATCCTTTGAATTCCGGAAAACCGATTCCCATAGCCTCACGTTCCACCCAGTTGACTTGAGGTAGAATCAATTAATCTGTCAACAGTTCTTAAACCATCACAAAGTTACCACACCAATTAATGAGAAACAGGGAGGGGAGAGAAAAAAAAAAAAAAGGTAAAATGAAGACAGCTTCCCATTTTTGCTCAGCAAACCTGAGCTGCCAGCGTGGCGAAGCTGATAGGAATCTGAATTTCTAAAACTATTTTCTGCCTTTCCCTCCATGGTGCTTCTAGTAGTTATTGTGTTGAAATTATCTCCTTTTCTTGCCCATCACTCTCAAAAACATTAAACTATAGGTAGCTCAAGCTAATGTTGAGAATAGAAGCTTAAAATGAGACTTTGCTGCCCAAAGCACCTCTGGCTCAGACACTAAGTATGCCATTTTTATTAACTGTGCTTTCTGTAATCTTATGTTTCTCCAAGGAGAAACATAAGATTACAAAGGACCAAGGAGAAAGTTCATTATTATTTTTGTAATAGAAATACATATATTTTACAATGCATAGAGCACTCAAAGTTTCTCCCCTGCATTAGTATTAGCAACTTACATTTTAATAAATTGCTTACAATAAATAATTTTTTTAAATACTAAGAGGGAAAAATCCCTCAGGTTTCACTACAGCTGTGAATAATACAGGTGGGAATTTCTGTACAAATCCTAAGTACACTGTGGCTTAGCTGGCAGCTTTATTTCATAAGATCATAGAATGGTTTGGATTGGAAGGGGACCTTGAAGATCGTCTAGTTCCAACTCCCTTGCCATGGCCAGGGACACCTTCCACCAGACCAGGATGCTCAGAGTCCCATTCAACCTGGCTTTGAACACCTCCAGGGATGGGGCATCCACAGCTTCCCTGGGCAACCTGTCCAGTGCCTCACCAGCATCACAGAAAAGATTTTTTTTTACCCTAATATCTAATATCTTTCCATTTGAAGCCATTTCCCTTTGTCCATGCTCTTGTAAACAGACTCTATCCATCTCTCCTGAAAGCTCCCTTTAGGTAGTGGAACGCTGCTTTAAGGTCAGCCTGGAGCCTTCTCCAGGCTGAACAGCTCCAACTCTCTCAGCCTGGGTTCACAGGAGAGGTGCTCCAGCCCTCTGAGCATCGCAGAGCATCCAGCTCTGGACTCGCTCCAGCAGCTCCGTGTCCTTCCTGTGCTGGGGACCCCAGAGCTGGATGCAGCACTGCAGGTGGGGTCTCACCAGAGCACCAAATATATATTCAATATATAATTACTGTTAGCAGTAATTACAATAAGGACTGTCTAAAGACGATCTCGCCTATCACGGGGCCATCTTCAGGGAGCCTGTGACGCGGCTCTCGCCATCAGGCTCAGCTCCCTTTCCAAAGGGGTGCTCTCCCCGCTCCCCGCACAGCTGTTTATCCACCGTCTCCCAACCCCTCGGCTCCACCGGGGACTCCCGGGCAGCCGTGCCCACGGCCGAGAAGGCGGTGCCGGCGGCGGGGCCCGCCCCAGCCCGGGGCCCGGCCCCGCGCCCGTCGCCCCGGTGACGGGGCAGAGCGGCCCGGCCGAGGGAGGCGGCGGGCGGGCCGGGGACTCGGCGGCATCGAGCTGGCTCCGCCCGCAGCGCCGCGGTGAGTGAGGGACGGCGGGGATGGCGGCGAGTCCCCCTGGGGCCGGGCTGGTGAGCTCCCGTGTCCCGGGGGCTGGGCCTCTCTGGGGTCCTCCCAGCACGGAGGAGGTGCGGGTTTGGGCTGAGCGGGAGCGCTCGGAGCTCCGCTCCTGTTCGGGGGGCTTGGGTCGGTGGCGCGGTGAACTCGCGTGTGGGGGAGCTGCCCCGCTGCAGTGCTGGGCTGTGGGAGCGGCAGCGGGGACAGGGACCCTGCCCGCTTTGGCTTGGGTAGGGTAGACCCGGCCCTTGGCGGTCTGAGAGGTCCGCGGTTAACGAGAGGAGATGAAGCTTTATGTAGGAGAAGCGGGGTGAAACTGGCAGGCCGGGCGGTGCCGGGTTTCACAGCCGGAGTGAGCGGCAGGAGCGCCGTGCTCCCCTCGGCGCTGTGAGTGCCAAGGAAGGTACTTGGCGCGCTCGGGAGCACCTGAATGTCACCAGGTGGAACCGAAGTGGAAACGAGCATTTGTTTCCATCCTCAAGACGGAGAGGGGATCTCATTAGTGCGTATAATTATCTCAAAGGCAGGTGCCGAGAGGATGGTGCCAGAGTCTTTTCAGTGGTGCTTAGTTACAGGATGAGGAGCAATGGCCATAAACTGAAACACAGGAAGTTCTACCTCAACATGAGGAAGAACTTCTTTACAAAGAGGGTGGCAGAGCACTGGAACAGGCTGCCCAGCGATGTTGTGGGGTCTCCCTCTTTGGAGACATTCAAAACCCCCTGGATGTGTTCCTGTGTCACCTGCTCTAGGTCACCCTGCCTTGGCAGGGAGTTTGGATTAGTGATCTCCAGAGGTCCCCTCCGACCATAATGATTCTTCGACCCTATGGTCCCTTCAACCATAACGTGTTTTATTGAAACTCAGAGTGGTGCAGGTGCTGAAAGATGAGTGGTTCATATTCCTTCCGAATGCTGCCTAAGACTGGAGACTTGAAGTTCCAGCAGCACTGAAACCACTGTTATCCTGAAACTTGCTGTACTGTGTTGTGGGAAGGGGTTTCATGCGGGTAGGAACTGGTAGGCTTGCTGGCATGGTGGTAATCTGCTGAAAGAGTTGGTGTGAATAATTTTGGTTTGAAACCAAAGCTAGTTTGGAACAAAACAGGGGAAAATACTTAGAGCAAGCTGGAGTTCTTAATTTGATATACCCCATCCTGAATGCCTGATACACACAAGTGGAATAATATGTTAGATTTGTAAGGGACTTAAAAAAAAAATTAAGGCAGTCTGTTTCAAAACACCAGTATTTATTGTCAATGTTACTGACTTCTTTCTTGCAGCTGAGTGTCGTGTTTTTAAATAACTGCTGGTAATTGATTAGAGTAATGGATTTGAGGTTAATCTCAAGAACTGGATCCAGCTGTCATGGGACCAGATTACTGGCAGCTTTAGTAATATACATTCACTACCAAGAAGGTTCTTGTAGCAAGATTTGTTTGTTTTGTGGTTGGATTTGGTTTTTAGTTTGTTTTGGTTTTTTACTTTTAAAATCAGTATCAGCATACATTCAGTGCTGTGCAATACTGCCAGTTCTGATCATTGTGAACAGTACTGTGCCACGCAAACAGTTTGGTGATTTCATCAGTTACTGTAAACAGGTTGGTAAAATTTGGTTGTGGGTGTTTTGCTTTTCTGGGTGGGAGGTCTTATTGGGTCATATGTCCTAGTTTCTAATTATTTGAGAGTAGTTTGTTTAGGATGCAAATGTAGAACTCTTGATAAAGCCTAGTACTTGTATATAAGAAATGTAGGTGATTTGTTGCTATTTATTACATTTTGAAATGTAATTCAGACATCTAAATCATTTTATACTAGCAGCAGTATAAAATTGCTGCTAGTGCTTAAGATGTCAGTAATACAGTAAAATGATGATTTGTGTCAATTCGCTAGTACTTGTTCAGGTTTGCTAAATTTACACAAATTAAAGATTCTGTCAAGCTGTTTTATTTTGTCCTCTATTTGTCCCTGGCTTTAATCTTTCCTTAATCCTCTGTAAAGAGATTATGTGCAGTATGTCATTAAGAGTAGCAACAAGCTGTTGTTTAGACTAGGATTTCTCTTGTCTGTTTGGTACTTGTTAAGAAAATTTTACATTTTAGAGCTTTGCATCACTGAAATAATATCATATAAGCATTAGTATGGAAAAGGACACTCCAAAGGCATGTTTTAATCAGAAAAACTAGATTGGGCCCTTGCTTTTCCTCAGATTGGTACAAAATACAAAACTGAACTGCAGATTTGGAAAAGAAAATGCAGATTGACCACTGAGGAAAAAATTGCATATCTTAGCTGGGTATGAGTGGTGAAAATTACAAAGTCTGTAGAAGTCTGTTGTAGTGAAATGTGACTCTCTGGAGCATTTATGTTCTAATCATCATGCTCTGTAATTCCAGTACGTCAGTGTGAGGTAGGTGTGATGGTACACAGACACTTTTATCAGGGTATGTGGTTTTCACACCTTGTTTCATGCATTACCATGGAATGGATTTGACACTTCCACTTGATCATTGAAGGAATGCACTGACTTTTCTGTACTTTACTTGATCAGGTGTTTTTGTACCCTAAAAATTAAAGTATACAGCAGAAGAGGAGTAAGGCAATAAAATACATTACAGAACAGACAAAATGAATAATTGGGTATGTGTTGTGTTGTATTACATGGAATTTCTGGAGGTAAGGAACAATTTATATGAGGTTGTTTTGATTGCACATGCCAAAATATTAGAATTGGATAATTGTTAAAGCATGTGATTAATATATACTCCAGTGAAAATTACTTGGAAATCTGATAGGATTTAGGCACCAAAATGAGAGGATTTAAAGGTCAAAACTTGAGGTTGTCTCTAGATCTTTTTCTGTTTATTGCAAATACAAGTTTTTCTCATGTTGTTTTTGGTACACTTTGTTAGAGAGCAAAAATTTGAGCATGAAATGCATGCAAATTCTCCAACTTTTTAATGTAACTCTAGGAGTTCAAGCTAGGGCCATCTGTAGCAGATATTGCTGAATCCCCTCAAAAAAAAAAAATACAACCTTAAAAAATGTACAATGATATTTGTTGAAACAGAGAAACACAAGCACACAAAACTGTTACATTTCACTTCACATAATACACCTGTGTACACCTATACACAAAATGCATACGCAGTTTATCATTGCTGACTCTTTAGATGTGATGCTGTGTGTTAAAATGAGTGTAAGGATACCCTCAAGGTTTTTGCGTTGGTTTGTTTTTTTAATATATACATAGAGCTAACCATTGACAACTTGAAAAATGTGTATGCAGAATGTATCTTAACTTGGAAAAAATACATTTGATCATCTGCTTAGTATCAGAGTCAACAAATAGCCTTGTGTAAAAAGGCACTATTGATGGTATTAAAGACCAGAGTGCATGCAGGCATTCTGGGGAATAAGATATAAAGCTGAACTCTGAGAAAAATAATTTGCTTAAATATATGAAAGTCCAATTTAAAATCTCGTCATAATTTGAGATGTCTGTGTTACTTTTTGTTAAATCTGATTTTTATCTCTGTTTCAGAATACCCTATTAACCAGAAATCTTATTTCACTATAGCTGTAGCTTTAGGGGAGGGGAGGTGTAGATGGGTGTAGGAAAATAAACTTCTTTGTAACTTTCCCTGACAAAATGAAGGCTGCCTGGTGCAAAGATGATAAATTGAGATATCCACTAGGCCAGCAGCATCTTGATGGGTGATGTGAGATTCATTCCTGCTAACAGAAGCTACAGGGAGTAACATTGTGTTATGACTTAGAGGAAGCAGCATTTCAACTAAGAACAACTTAGAAACATTGGTCTCTTTTCCAGGCAGCTGTTTCCTTTGCACAGCAGGTTAGTTTGCTTGAGACAGTATATATCACACTCCTTGAGAGGCTAATTTTATTGCTATTTTGCCAGGCCTGTAAATCTCAAGCCTGAGTCTTGTTATCAGCTGAATCATAGTTTCTTAATCTATTTGAACAGACCAGACTGTAGCTAATTTTGGCATAAGGATAAGGACTAGAGGGTTGCATGCTAAGTTCTCAATCTCCTATAAAGGTGGACTGGTGGTGTGTTCTCATTGATTTGAGTTTTATTCTGTATATATATTGGTTTTGAGTTTTTATTTTTGTATGCTAATATTCAGTGTTTGTGTATTAGCATTTGGGTTACAGTGAGTAAATAGTACAATGAGAGGTTGTTAGTTTTTCCTAGTCCTGCATAAATAAAAGGGTGACTCTTATGAGTTTGTGTGTTTAACATCAGACAACTGCTTTCATCTGGAGCATTGGTGACAGATAGTATT
Organism: Pyrgilauda ruficollis; assembly: GCF_017590135.1. NCBI lineage: Eukaryota > Metazoa > Chordata > Aves > Passeriformes > Passeridae > Pyrgilauda > Pyrgilauda ruficollis. Next base: position 4,415,512 of record NW_024524934.1, on the reverse strand, counting down.
GTGTGTAATGGAAGCTGGGGTTCAAATTCAAACTTGGATTGAGATTCAAATAATATTTGCATGGATTCAAATATGGTGATTCAAAATTGTTCAGTATGAATTCTTTTCCAAATGACAGTTCAGATTTAATCTTCCATAGCAGTGCATGTAAGCTCTATGCTTCTCTCTGCAACCTTGTAAAATTTGAAGAATAAACTTAACTCTTCAGACATTACCATGCCTAAGAATTATGTGAACTTCAGAGCAAGATGTCAATTTATAACAAATCAGTATATATGGGTGAAAAATGCAGTGCTTATCTTGCTGCTCCACCTCCCTTCCTCACTAACTTTTAAGCATAGAAAGCCTACTAGCATTACCAATCCAAAACACAGTGTTCAAAACTTAAGTTTGCTGTGGCACCCTGTGCAAGATTTGTGTCCTTATGTTTTCCAGAAATTCAACCATGCCTTTGTTATAGTTCAGGAAGCTGCTACTGTCTACAAATTCAGAGTGTGGGCTTCTATCAGAATACACCAGCTTTAAAAACACTTCACTGGTTCTAGGGAATTATGACAGTAACCTTGACTCTCCAGTTTCTGCTTACTCTAAGCCTAATTGTAGAGTAGGCACCTTCTGTGGTTTGAGAAGTTTAAAGGAGCTAATTGCATTTACAACCATTAAAAAAGCACATATGGTTCTGGAGGGTGTTATTGTTTGATACAAGTAGTAAGTAGAGTGTCTCTTTCCTAAAATATTGTAAGACTACCTAGACTTTTTTTTTTTGTTTTTTTTGTTTTTTTTTTTTAGGGATCTGTGTGACAATGACCATGTTCTTCTGTCTCCCATTCTTCATAACTGGATCTCAAAGCAGCTATAGGTTGGAAGAGAACAGTGAATATCCTGCTTAGTTATGAGAAACATTCACCAGCATAAAACAGTCTGGAAGAAGATTTCTCTTAAGAAAATCAAAGAGCACAGAACCCTTTAATAAAACATAATATATTTAACATTTCGTGAGCTTTTGACTGTCTGAGTTGTAAAAAAAATGAATCGTTACACAATTATGAAACAACTGGGTGATGGCACCTATGGCAGCGTGTTGATGGGGAAGAGCAATGAGTCAGGAGAACTTGTGGCTATCAAAAGGTATGTAGCATCTCAATTCAATAAAGGTGCTTGCAAAATCTTAGATTTTCAATTTTGGCTTTGTTTTTGTTTTCCATTTGTGTAGAATTGAAAAAAGTCCCCTTTTAAAAGGAAATTAACATAACAAAAAAAATTTTTTTTTAATTAAGGTGTCTAACAAGGTGATTGTGAGTCAGATTTCTGGTAACTGATCAATACAGAAACACATTGGTTTAGTTTGCTGGTTTACATTGGCTTGTAAAATTGCATGCTGCTTTTGTTCAGTTTGAACATGCTTCCTTCTAAAAATGTTGTTAGGCCAGCACCAAAGGAGAAGCAAAAGTGAATGGTATTAATTAGGGAGTTTATTTATATGAATTACAGGAATAGCCACCTTAACAGGTAGATTTGAAATTCCATCCCAGCACCCCAAATCTTTGTAAGTACTGCATTAAGTTTCAGGTGTTGCTATAGCGATAAGTAACACTAACAATCTGGTCAGGTAAGTAAAGGCTGTCTTCCTGGTTCTAATAAACTTGTGTTCTGTGTAATCAAGAGTATTGTCATGCTTGCCTTAAAAGATGATTACGAAACGAGAAAAATTCTACTCAAGGCGTGGGGGAATTCCCCTTGTATTCCTAGAGAATTGCAAGCAGGATATAAGTTGAAATGCTAGAAATTGTAACTTGCTCAGTAAGATAATTGTAATGTAATTGACTGACTTTTTATTTAAGAATTTCTCAGAGTTTCATGTTTCACCGTATCTTGGTGGTACTGTTACTGAAGTTGATATTAATCTAAGCTAAAGAAAGAATCTCCAATAATTATTTTAATTATTTTTAGCAAAAGGAGCAACATTTTGTGGGAAGTGGTTCATTTTGTGATTTCAAGATTTGAAAATCTGTTGTATCATTTTTAAGTTTGGAACTTGAGAGGGTACAGTTTTGCTTGAAGATACTTTTATTTTAAATTAAAATTATGCGTTTAAATCTTTTCACTTTAGCTGCTAAAACTTTACCAAAATGCAGCAGTGACATTCACAACTTCATCCCAAGATCTGAGCAACACCAAACGTCCACATTTGGATTTATGCAGGACTTACTTACAAATAAATGTGTTACACTGTTGTGTATAACAATTAGTTTAGAGGCTATGATGTTGCTTGAAAAAAAATTAAACCTTTTTTTTTTTTTTTAAATTAATATCTTGGAACAGATTTTTTTAAATGACCAATCAAGTCAGATGCTTAATTACAATAGAAAATAGTCCAGATATTTTGCAGATTTCAAATTTTTTTTGCTTGTGTTCCTAGAATATGCAACTTATGCATAAGGATGCGATTTTTCCATGTTGTAGGTGCATTATCATTGTTGCTTGCTTTATTATTAAAAGCACAATTCAAATGATACAAAGGGGTATTTTATGTCCCTTTTACTTCAGAGTAATGTGGTCTATGGCTGTACTCTTCTAAAGATATTTCAGTTTTGGTGTTTGATGATTAATCACTGTAAATTTTTAGCAATTCTAAGTGCTGACTTTGATTATTTTGCTGATGGGTATGCTAAAATGTTTTAAATTGAGTTCAAAATATAGATAATGCTAGTCTTAGAAAATATAATTTATATTTTCTAATTCTAAAAGCATTCTGTACTGTCCACTGAAAATATTTTATCTTGGACTTTATTTCAGAATGAAAAGGAAGTTCTATTCATGGGATGAATGTATGAATTTGAGAGAAGTCAAGGTAAAGTGGTGAACATGCCACATTTAAAAATAAGTGTCTGGTTAGGCTTGCATGAAGGAAAAGGGCAGCTACTGTGTCCAAGCGAGGCCAAACTCTATGAACTCCTTAAATGCTGACAGATTGCACAAAACTGTGGGGTGCTGGCACTCTTAGAGAGCCTGCTGATTTGTGGAATATTCCGCTATTCTCAAGCTGTGGCCATGTCATAGCCAAGCCTCTTATCTTTGAGAAAGGAAAATAAATTAATTTTGCATGTGTGTATTTCTGTGGTTTACCATCCTCCTCTTTCATTTTACTTCCAGATTTCTAGCTGTGTGTCCATTCCATATATCTTGTGTTTGGGGCATCTGTAGAAAGCACTGGGAGTTTTGGCTAGCCAAGTGATAGAATAACACCTGAAAACCTGGGCATAAATTCCAAATAATTCTATGTTTTGGGCGTCTGATTTTCTGTATATACAGAACTCCCTACTAAAGGGCTTTTGATTTAACTTATTGGAGACTTCATGCAAATCAGTAGGTCCAAAATGAGCATCTGTAATAGAATGCTTCTTCATGAAAGTTTCATGCCAAAAAGAAGGGGGAAAAAAATGCAAGTTTTCTTATTCAGTGCAGTGAGCAAGAGCTCTTACAGCTTCAGATTTGTCTTTTCTTGTAGGGAATTAGGTTTTTGTGCTAATCTTTACTCCAGCCCTGAGGTAATCCCTAGAAATAGATTTAAACTTCTATTTATATAGTTGTTGCTTTTAATTTGAGATTCATTCAAACTTCTGGGTTGTTCTTTAGAACAGATTACAAGATAAATAATGGGGTATCATATGAATATGTTGTGTGGATTCTGTGCTAGAAATTTACATGTTAAAAATTTAGCTATGGTAAGGAATCAAGGTCAGTGTGGGATTATCTGAAGCTGCATTTTGCTCTGTTGCAGTCTCTGAAGAAGCTAAACCATGCCAATGTGATAAAATTGAAGGAAGTCATACGAGAAAATGACCACCTTTATTTTGTATTTGAGTACATGAAGGAAAATCTCTATCAGCTAATGAAGGATAGGTATGTCTTTTTCATGGAAAAATAGTGTGCTATCATGCTTTATTTAATGATTCTCATACTGCTTTGAAGAACAGTTTGAGATGTCTGGTTTTGGCTCCTCTTGAAGCCCCATTGATGTGAACGGGAGTTGCTGCACCAGCTTATTTGAGGGTATAGTTCTGCATTGCTCTGTTACAACACTGCATATTGTAAAACTTTTGGAATAAATTTGTTCTCTTCTTAACAGAAGAGTTGCCATGCCTTTGTGTAGAGCTGTGAGAGAAATTCCAAGCAGTTGTGTTTTGGGTTTTTTTCTTCATTAGCCTTCATTCTAATGTATGAAGGATTAGGTGAACACTGGTTCGTGCTACTTTTGCTCATGGGTTTTACTTAAGGTGGGGATGGTACATGGATGCATCTTTGTAAGAATGGCCTAATATAGGCTAACTCTGCTGTTGCAATCTTGGACAAACAGTACATAGCAAGGCTTGCAAGGTGGTCTTCAGAGCAGGACCTGCCTTTTCAATAACACCTTATTTTGATGAATTGTTTTGCCTTTGGTGTGGGTTTCCTTCAGACTTTGTCATGCACATGTATCTCCTAATGTGCCAAGCCCTTGGGTTGACATCCCGAGGTAGCTGCTGGTGACATGAGCACATTGTTACTCTGCAGCTGAGCAGAATTGCTCCTACCAGGTCTTCCTTAAGGGCACCACTGGGTAATGCACCTACCTGTGCTGCACTGTGCCATCTCTGCCTTGCTGCATCACTGTGCATTGCACACTCACCTGGTCGAGCACGCTGCTGGCCAGCCAGCTTCTACAGAGAGATAGCACCATGAATATCTCAGCACAGAAGTTCTGCTGCTGCACTTAAAGTGGTTGAGATTAAGGCCCAATAGAATTTTGACGTGGGAGTTGCATCTCTCTTTCTTGACTTGATGGGTCTGTTTTCATGTGTTCATGATGTGTTAGGCAAAATAAAGAGACACATGTGTTCTGAAGATACATTATTTTTCTGAATTATGTACATTTTTACCCTATTTCTTCACAGAAACAAGTTTTTCCCTGAGTCAGTCATCAGAAACATGATGTATCAGATATTGCAAGGGCTGGCTTTCATCCACAAACACGGTAGGTTTCCTACTAGAGTTTAACTGTGTAGCACTTTTTTTAGAAAATAAGATGATACACAGAAATAACATGAATAAAATAACCTAGCAAGGGCTATTAATCATCTCTGATAAAATCATGGTTACCTGTTTCTAGTGTGGTGCAGTTTTAAACTTTGCCTGAAGTTTTCTTTGTTTTCCTATAACTGGATTTTCCTCTTTCTCTTGGAAAGCACTGGATGTTGTTAATACACTGCAGTAGTTTTTCTGCTTTAGTTAGCAGATTAATAAACCAACTAAATAAATGTTGTATGCTGTGCTGTACTAATCACTTCTGCATCCTCAAAAAGATCTAATTGAGAAGCATTAATACATCAGTACTCTTGTTGAGATACCATAATTAAGATGATATTCTATATATAAAAAATACTAAAATAACTTGTTCACTAAGAAATTCAAAGAATATCCTTATCAAATACAACCTGGATTCAAATATTTTAGTAGGTGGGATGTTTCTAGGAATTACAGGCACAGTCTAAAGAGGTGAGGTGTGCTCACAACAATAAAAAGTTTCACAATGTTTGCAAAACTCCTAAAGCTCATGTTTAATATCTGTCTGCAAACTGTATTCTGAAATACTGGTATCAAATTCCTTTGCATTTAAAAAGGTAGTAATTTATGTCATGCTCAGCTTTTTGATTTTGTAGTTCTTCTTCACATCACATTGTTATCCTTAAAACTTCCCAAAGACAATAAAACATTAGCTGAAAATAAATTAAGAAACAGTGTTCCTAGTGAGGTTTGATTTGCTTTCAATGTACCCTGAAGAGGCCTCTTGGTGAATTAAATGAATAATCAGTTTTATTTGGTATTATCAAATACCCAGAAATTGACATTTTCTTGTCCTTCTGATCAGGATCATATACTGTTCTCTGATTGTTAGCATCCTCCTTTCCTCCCTCATTTCTCTGTGAAATAAATTAGAAAATTAGATTTTAAGAAAAACTTCCAACTTTAAGTTACAATATTAATATCTTGATTTGACCATAAGTGTATAAGGGAATACCAGGTATGATAAATTTGAACATTTACATTTCACTGTAATAATTTTAGCCAATTTCTTACAGTCATTTTCAATTTATGCATGCAGAAATTCAGTGCTTTATTCTAGCAAGTGGATTTAAATTGAATTATTGGATAACATAAAAAAATTGTGTGTTCCAATTAAACAACAAAATTAATTTGCTTAGTGACTTAACCACTGCCCAAGTATAGAGGTCCTCAGGCCAACAGCAAGCAATGAAGAAGCTTTATGTGCCTGCTTTACTAATATTAACATTTCTGAGCAGCATTTGGATATCCTTTATATGTCTGTATCTCCAAATTGTTGTCACAATGATAAATAACTAGCTAAAAATCATTCAAGCAATTTTATGAATCAAGTAAGTGTGTCAGATGCTCAATTTTCAGTTATCCAAGACTGATAAAGCAGTTGTAATTTTTGCAAAAGATTTCATTCTGAAAGTGTTTTTTTACTTGATTTTGCTGCCAGCCAATTCATTTTCCTTAGTGTGCTAATGACAGTTTGTATTTGTTAATTTGAGAACACTTGGTGTAATAATCACTAGAGGGAAAATGTGTGCATTTCTTGGGGGAGTGTTCCAATTATTTTATGTTGAATTTTTAAAAATATAAAAGGAAAAAGGCTGAAAACCACTATATTACTCCAAAACATCCCAAAGTAAATATTAGAGTACTCCTATTAGAAATTGCTGTTTAGGAAGTGATTCTGTGATAATTTGCAATTCTTTTCTGTTTGGTCTTCTACAGGATTTTTTCATAGGGATATGAAGCCTGAAAACCTTCTCTGTAGTGGACCAGAACTTGTGAAAATTGCAGATTTTGGGTTGGCTAGAGAACTAAGATCTCAGCCACCTTACACAGATTATGTTTCTACCAGGTGGTAAGTATATCAAGAATTCAATACATTAGCTTAACTAATTAACCTCCTTATGACCATTTTGACTTATTTATTATTTCCTTCCATCCCTACAGGTACCGTGCTCCTGAAGTTTTGCTGAGATCTTCTGTCTATAGCTCACCTATTGATATATGGGCAGTTGGCAGCATAATGGCTGAGGTATACACACTCAGACCTCTTTTCCCAGGCACAAGTGAAGTAGATGAAATCTTCAAAATTTGCCAAGTCCTAGGGACTCCAAAGAAGGTAAGGCTTAAAAAAACCTCACACAATTTTATTACAAAAAAAATTAAATCTAATTATTACAAAATACTCTGTGTTATCTTTCAGAACATATTTATTGAATTATTGTTTCAATAAATTTCCTGAACACTTAGTGTTTGCTCAACTGTATTTCTTTTCAGCTTCCATTAAGGCATGTAATGCTAGTCTTTTGTTGTAGATTAGCATCTGTTGTATATCATACCATTATATGAAGCCTTGCTCTCCTGTGATGAAAACCAGATAAAATTGTTTAATTTAGTTATTTAAAGCTATTCATAATGGAAAGCAAATCAGAAGTCTCCCAGGATTTAATTTACCAGAGCCAGTTTGCTTTCCCTTCCCACAAGTGTAATTCTTCTGTGCTGGCACACAGAATTCGGAGCTTGTAAAAGTTACCATAAATAACACAAATTATGCTTTTCTGATTTTTAAAGCATAAAATAAACATTTCATCTCAAACACAGATGTCTCATAAATATTATTAGCAATAAGAAGGAATTGAGGGAATATGTGCAGTATTTTAGGAAACAGTTATTTTTGCTTATTTTCTGGATGAGCTAAATACTATTTAAAATTACAAGGAAGGTTTGGGTAGTGCATATAAAAATGCACTTATATTCAGTTTCAAAGTTGTTTTACTAAATGGCTGGAAGAATATGCAAGAAAAGAATAAGGTTACCTTCAAAATTTTGAATTAACTGAAAGAAAAGACCATATGCTATTAAATATTTTTGTAGACTAAAGTAAGAAATGGCAGATACATATCAGTATTTTATGAGTGCAAATAGAACTTGGTGGAATAACTGATCAAACACAGTCCACCTAGATCTGAATAACCTAAGGGTGGAGAGAGATACATCAGTTTCATAAATGTTCTACCTGTATAAAATGCAGTATAATTCTTGTCCTGTAAAGGGGCTGTTTTCAATAGAGAAGTAAGGAACAGAAAACTTAAAGCAGAAATAGATTAAGCTTAGCTAGGAACATGCAGAACTTGAAGTGGTGGGAAAACATCCAAGAGAACATTCTGAGAAACAGGTGCAAACTCATGACAGAGCAAAGAGGAAAAGGTCAGGTGGAGAGTTATAGATGATATGTTGTGGAAGTGAAAATTGAGTCAGGAGGACACAGTGAAAATTGGTATGATGTGTAAAACAGTGCTTGCCATGACACAGTTGTGCCTCAGGAATAATGTGCAAATAGGAGCAGTATGTTAACACTTGAGTTTTCAGATGCAGATGTGAACTTTCTTAAGCAGATCACAAATATGGGATAGTAAGAGGAACATTTTGATGTATAAGAAGACTGAAAGACAGCACCATGCTGGCTTCTGGAACATTTTCAATGTACAGCATAAGCAAGCTCTGAAGTGCAGGGAGATCAGAGAGAGGTTTTCACTGTGTGCAGTTGCAGAGCAGCACTGAGCTGATTGCTGTATTTTTTCTCTAACCTTACAAGGAGCTAACAGAAGTAAATTCTGACTGTTTAGTGTCTGTCATTCCCTGACTGGAAAGCTTATTTCTTGGGAAAGCAGGGAGCATTACCAGCTGAATAATCCAGAAAAAATTGTAGCATCCCTTAAAGGCCCTAAGAGTAAAGGACATTGTAAGTCAGCCCTCTAGAATCAGGAAACTATAATTAATTACTTTGTGCCCCTGTCATCTGCTGGGCAGACTTGGGAATTTTCTCTCCTTACGACAATGCTAAGGCATTCTTCAGGGAGATTGCTGTGTAAAAGGAGTACTTAAATAGTATGATAGGAATTAGCACAACAAATAATGCACTTGTTACAAGTACTTGTTACATTTTGAAAAATATAAGTAGTTATTTTAATAGTCTGATTTTGTGGATAGTTTTACAAATATTATTTTTTTCAGACATGCATTTTCATTTATTCTATTACCCTGCAATAATGAATTACAGGAATTATGCTCAGAAGCTATCTTCATTCCAGTTTACCTTCCTGTGCTTAAGTCCATAACAACATACCAATGACTTCTGTGAATCTGGGTTTTAAATAGTGGCAGGCAACTATTTTATTTTATTTTATAAAGTAAGTTGTCATATTTATTTTATGAATAAATTAAATTTACCATTCAGGTATTGGCAGTGGTGGTGCACTTGTACTATGTGAATTGAATGCAAAAATTGATTACAACCTCAGTAGCAGAGATTAATGAAATGCATTTTCATTAGCTGAAGGTTGGCAATGGCACTTTAAATTAGTGCAAATTAATTTCTTTTAATAAATATAAATGTATTTTTCATTTTTTCTCTTGTATTGTTTTCACCTTATCCCTATGCTTCATCAGTTCAACATGCAGTTTTTGTTGTAAACTGTTCCTTTATTTCTAGCAGACAGAATGCCACCAAACTCAATAAAGAAGGGCAATGCAGTGAAGGAGGGAAGTTTTTCTCCACTGATTTAAAGGAACAAACTGTTCTCTAAGGTGAAAGAGGAAGTCACTTGAAATCTTGAGACTTATTTTAAGCAGATGTGGTTTATAATTATGTTTGAGTTTTTTTGTTACTATGGACTGTGCTAACAGAGCTAAAACTGTTCTACATAAAAAGATGAGTAATGCCTATCAGGGTGCCTTAAGACCAAATTGTATGAAATCAGTCCAGTTTGTCCTGTAGCAGTGCAGCAAGCTTGGTGGATAGAGGAAGAGCGCAAGTCTCATACCTTGTCTTCAGCAGGGTTTCTAATGCTGTCCCTGATAACATTCTCAGCAGTGTGTTTCTATACAAATTGCATGATAAGAGCATACCTGTTTGGAAGGAGTTACCCAGAGAGTAACAAGCTTCACTGGCTCTTATTCAAAAGATGATTTGAATAGAACTCAAGTGGTTCTGCCTCTGATCAAATTTTTTTAATTGTATTGAAGGCTGTCTGGTGGAGTAGCTTTTGCTACTTAAGCTAGTAGATGGCAGGCAGAGAAGAATTATGTTAGAAAAGATTAGAATTTAGAAGGGGTTTTTTTTATGTATAGAATTAGAGATGTAGCTTTAAAGAAACTTTTCCAGTAGTGCACAGAATGCTGTACCTAGGCAGGGATAATCAGCTGCACCAATAGCTGTGGATAACCATCCAGCTAAAACATCTGTAGGAGAGGCCGTAGGTGCTATGTAGTGTATTGTATGTCTAAAGACAAATACCATACCAGTTTGTGGAAAAAGGATTATTGCCTATTAACATGTGAACTAATCTTTCTGTTTCGCTTGCTATATTATATCCAGTTTAGTGTTTTCAAGAGAAAAAAAATCAAGAGTCTAGAGAGGAAATAAAACTTTAAAAGCCTGCACCTTAGGAATTGTTTGAGTTTCTTTAGCCTGTACAAAGACTGGAAGAAAGGAAAAGAAATACACCTTCCAATGTATAAAAAGGCCACTCTAGAGGGAAGAATTAGATAGTTCTTTTTGGTATCTACGGATGACAGAACACTCAACAACGGTGATTTATTTTTGTACGAGAAACCTCCATTTTTCTAATCTTGAGGAGATTACTGTCTGGAGTAATTGATATAGTCTGGCTGTGGGTTGCCAGAAATTGGAAGCTTTTTGAGACTTAACACCTGTCAGGAAGGGACAAGTGTATGGAGTAAATGGTCTCTTGAGGTCTTTGATAATCCTATAGTTCTGTATTCCAAGAATGCAGTTATCAAGCAATGAAGGACTTCACGGTTTACTTTTAGAAAGTTAAACACTTTTTTTAAAAGTTCTTATCTGGTGGTCGTGGTTTTTTATTGTTGCAATACTGTCTTGTTGTAACTTAATCATTGACTGTCATAATGGTGGGATCAGTGCTATATTGTATAGGCTGCATCATGGTTATACAAGTGTGTCTTGGTGAATGGAGGGGCCTTGCTTCTGCTATTTCCATAAAGAGGGCATGTTGAAGTCAGCTGCTGGGCTCATTTCTGTGGCAGATGGGATGTTCAGTACCATTCCTGGTACGGCTGCACTCAGGTCTCCTTCAGATAGAATGTGTCCAAGTGTGTTATTCATGGTGATGGTTCCACCTGTAGCTACAGGAGACCTCGGGAGGACTGCCATTGGAGACTGATGCTGTGTTCACTAGTGTTATAATAATTGTCACGGAAAACAGGCATGCTTGTTTTCTCCTATATAGGAAGGAGCCATGCAGACCAAGCATGACTCAAGCTGCCTTGAATACATCTTTGTTCTTTTCTGGTGCTCATTTTTATTTCCTTTGAAACAGAGTGACTGGACAGAAGGATACCACCTTGCTTCTGCCATGAATTTCCGTTTCCCACAATGTGTCCCTATAAGCCTAAAAACTCTCATCCCAAATGCAAGCAATGAAGCAATACAGCTTATGAGTGATATGCTGAACTGGAATCCAAAGAAGAGACCTACAGCAAGTCAGGTCAGAGCACATGAATGATTAAGTATAAGACTGAATTTTCTTGCATTGTTAAAAAATTGTAGATACAGAGACCAATTGATTGTCATAATAGTGATGGCCACAAATGTCTCCTCATTTTGAACACTTTGGTGGGAATGAGACTAAATGGTAGTTCTAAACCTGGCTTAGCAGACATCAGAAACTCTTTAGTTATTTCTGCAATGTTGTCTTCTGTACTGTGTATCTTAAAATTCTCTCTGTACAGAACAGAGAAATAGGTGATTTGCAAATGTTTCAATTGTGTCTGTCATCACTTCGCCACTTTGGTTTTCCTTTCCATCTGTACAAAGGGAGGTACCAAAAAGTCTGAAAACTTTGGTTTTTGTGAAGCCACAGATGGAATGCAGTATGGAAGAGCTAAGGCTTATTTTTACTTGGAATGTAAATTGTACAAAGTGATAAAGAAAGAACCTTGTGAAGAACATGACCATAGCTCACAAAGGTCACAATTTTTCTCCAAGTTAATTTTCATAAAACGTATTTCAAGGACCAAAGATGGTTACATTCTGTGGAATTTTTTTATATTATTCATACCTAATGTAATCCTATTGAGAATGTATAAAAGAGGACTACAATTGGAAAAGAAAGGACATATTGCAAGTTACCCTAGGTGGATGTAGTGTAAGTGATTCAGAAGCAGTTAAGCAGATGGTACCAAATAAAGCAATCATTCCTCTCCACTTTATGAAGCATGTCTATTGTACAGTGATGGAGATCTATCTGTAGTCCAGTACTATGTACCGCTACACAAAATACTCTATGGTGCTTTATAAAAGCAAATAACCAGCTTTTACCCAGGTGAGTTATCGAGGAAACAGCTGCAGCAGTTGTGTAATCCACAGTCAAAAAGAAGAGTTTAATGCATGTACATGGCAGTGTGTTCAAAGACAGCTGCTCTTGAGTGCAGCTGGGGCAAAATATGCATTTGAGAACTAACAAAGAGTAGGATCCTGCCCAGAAGGATTAACAGAGTGGGTTGTTTTGATACAGGAGGAGGTGCGTTACTAAGGTGTGTCCATGCTCTGCTTCTAGCAGAGGACTGGGAAAGGATCAAATGAACATCTGCCTGAAGACAGATGCTGTATTTTCTTAATAAACACCATGAAGGCACAGCAGGCCCAGTGAATGTATTTCAAAGAAAGGCAAAAGCAGGTGATAAGACAAATGGGGGAGTAATCTTGCTCATTAACATCCTCTAATTGTAGAAGCCATACATGGCAACCATCTCACTTCTGGGGTTTTTGTTGGTTTTGTTTTGTTTTTAATTAAAAAACCTCAGGCTATTCACTGAGTTGCCAAAACACAGTCAGCAGTGAAGACATGTAAATAAAGCATGTGGTAAAGGTAGTGGGAACTACCTCCTTTAAAAGAGAAATTTGTTACTGCATAAATATAGAATGGTGTTAAATGTATAATGCACCTCAAAATACAGACTCCACCTAGCAATAAAGAAGGGAACAAAAGGATATGACTGCTGTTATATGTACAAGTGAATCAGTCTTACTAAGTTTTGTAAGAGTTTGAAATACAGAACTGCCAGTTCTTAATATACACTTTACATATTATCTCATTACGCATCCATCGTCCATCTGTTCTGTAAAGCTTGCTCAAATGCTTCAGAAACCTGCTTAGATCTTTGGTGAGGTTACCAAAGTCAATGTTTTGAAATTAAAATTATTGTGTTATATCTTCTTCTGCAGGCTTTGAAGTACCCTTACTTTCAAGTTGGCCAAATTTTAGGACCTCCTCCACAGCATTTGGAGAAGCAGACTCCTATTAAACCAGTTCAGCCAACAGAGCCAAAGCCATCTTTACCTAAATTGGAAGCTAAGCCAGAACCTCTGTCTTCACCTGATTTACCTGACAAAACGCAGCCACAGTCCTTGCCAAAGATTAACCACCAGCCTCTCCAGCAAATTCAGTTGCCTCAGAATACAGCTAACCAGCAAGTACCAAAGCAGCAGCAGCCACAGGCACAACCACTTTTTCCAGTTATCAATAAAAACTCATCGCCTGTAAGTTGTCTTCAATAACTACATAGATGGTTTTATTAAAAGTTCCTAGTATGTTCAGCCAGGTGATCCCTTGTAAATTGTCATGTTTTATTAGAGGAGATACAGATAGATAACTAGGGAATAAGTGAGGCTATAACTGTCTACTTATTAAAATTTTCTAGCAAGTCAGAAAAATAGATTGCTTGTAACAACAGTGTTCATTATAATAGCCCTCAGTGATGTGCTTATGCAGTAATGGAGTTGAAACAGCTGTTACTTATTGACCTTTGAGAAACAATACTGTCAGTACACAACAGAGAAGTGAAAAGGGAGAACTTCACTTGCCTCATGCAGGAAAATATCCAAAAAAAGGTTTATCCACCTCCTAACCTTGTAAGAATTTAGCAATTGTGATTTTTAGGAAGATTAATAGTAAACTTTGGTTTGTAACTTCCATTTTGCTTTCTGCTTGGACTCACTGAACTGCAATACAAAATATGTTAAAAATAACAGGTATTCAGAGAATACTGGAAAGCAAATGATAGTCAGATAGAAGGACAGTTTTAAAACTTAGTCATTTCATTGGAACAGAATGTTAAACAATAGTTTCTTTTATTTGCTGTATTTACTTTGGGGGCACAGCAGTGTTCTGCACCCCTGTGCTCTATTTCTTGACAGCTCACCTAGCACTGTTTAGAGCACGAGTTCAGCAAGATGCCAGAAATAATGGTTGAGCACTGAACTGGATTTGCAAACAGAATGTTACCCTCACTAGTTCAGGTAGACTTGAGCAATTCAAGGATGGCAATCCAAAAGAGCTACACTTCAAATACATGCTGGCATCATTATGTTTTGTACTTAAAATCATAATGAGACTGTGGCCAAAACAGGTACAACACACTGGGAAAAATTCCCTCAAAGTCTGTGAGCAGTAGTCAGGAGTTATACTTGATACAAAATACAAAATTTTACAATTGAAGTGCTTTTTTGTTATTATTTTAAATTTTTATTATTTTAATATTTTTTTAATTTAAAATAGAAAGCAGCTAGTGGCCCTCTGAATGGTGTACTAGGTCCTAAAAACTGCAGAAGACGGTGGGGTCAGACTTTGGTAAAGGCTGTGGATAGCTGGGATGACTTGGATGACCCTGAATTTGGAATGTCATCTTCAAAGAAGCCTAGCATTGCACTGTTAAAAGAAAAGAAAAACAAGGAATTTCTTTTTAGGTAGGTCCTGCGATTATAAATTCACAATTTCTTTTAGTAAACAGTATCCAGAAGTAGATTTATAGAGTGATTAAGACAAGTCTATTAAAATTCAAGTCATCAAAATTCTGCAAGAATGCCAAGAATTGCATGAGCTCATGAGATCAGCTTTGGTGTGTGTTATGTTATAGTGCCAGTAATATCCAAACAGAATGAAATTTGTTTTCAGGCACTATATGGTTCAGGTGTTTGTTGTGTATTTAAGAAACTGTTTTACTAAAAATTGGCATACTAGCATTACTTCATTTGTCAGTTAAATGGTACTATGTTCTGCCATTTGGCCACATTTGCTTTTATTCTATAGTGTTGGATACATTTCTTCAAATCCCAGGTCAGGCTCTGATGAGGTGTTAGGTTTGACTGTTACTTTGTGGAAACAGGCTCTACTGAGAAAAGTAGGATAAGCAAAGAGCACTGTATTCTTCAGGCTAAGGTCAGCTTGTGGTATTCTGAGCTGGAGTTGTTGGTCACATGGTTTGAAAATTTTGATTTTTCAGTGTGCCAGAATCAAAAGCTTCATGCTGTATCCAGCCAGGAGGGGAAAACAAGAGTCTGGTGAGAAATGATTCTGAAAGATCAAATACATCAGCAAAAGATTACTATATAAACCAATCAAGATATCTGCCTGGTAAGGTTAAAAGTCAATACATATGGAAAATACAAGCTGTGCACAATCTACATACAATGCATTTAAGCTTCAGATTTCTTACGGGATAATTTTATTTTTCTTAACCAAACTAAATTTTCATGTTTTGGACTAAATGCCTTTTCCAGAAGATAGCACAATTGATGCAGCAATTCCTGGCTATATAAACATGGCAGGATCTCAATACTGCTTGTACACTATAAAAGTTCATGGGCCCTCTTATGACCTGTAATATAAAAAATCCTCAGTAATATAAATCCAACGTCTCTTGAATTACTTGGAATATATCTCGATTAATCTATAAGCAGGTGTATGTGAGGACTAAAGAACTACATGTAAAAACATGTACATGTTTTTCATCAGGACTGTAGTGATAGGACTAGGAGTAATGGATTCAAATGGAAAGAAGGGAAATTTAGAAAAGATATATAGAAGAAATTTTTTACTATGAGAGTTGTGAGGCACTGGACAGATTGTCCAGAGGACCTGTGGGTGCTCCATCCCTGGCAGTGTTCAAGGCCAGGTTTGATGGAACATTGAGCAGCCTGGTCTAGTGGATGGTGTCCCTGCCCGTGGCAGGGCAATTGGAACCAGATGATCTTTAAGGTCTCTTCCAACCCAAACCATTCTATGAGTTTATATAGTGCGTATTTACCAATACGCACATTGTCAGGATGTTTGGGGTTTTCTGAACATACAAGTTCTGATAAACATAATCCCCTTCCTTGTACAAAGAGTTTAGAAATATCCATCTACTGGCATTGATAGGAATTCACACACTCACTTCCTTTCTCAAGGCAGTCATCTTTCTTTAGAAATAGATATTTTAGTCTAAATCTGGGTGATTTTGTCAGGAAAACACTATGATATTATTTAATTACTGGGAATGAGAATGGAAAGGAGAAAGCAAAGAGAATGTTTCCTTTAGTTAGTATTCTGAGTATATTCTACAATCAAATTATTTTCTTGGTGCCTCAGTATCTTTTGTTACTATGGTGGTTTGTACAATTACAGTCATCATGCCATGACTTCTGTAATCCAGGTTTGAGAATTTAGGTGGCTCACAGAGGAATTCCCCATTGTCGGGCAAGTTGTTTTGATACAACATATGATTAATTTGTCAGGAACTCATTAGGGCAGTGATGACTTCTGAATATGAAATCAATTCTAGAATTTTAAATAGGATGCTCAGAGAATCAACAGTTTCAGTCCAAAAAAAAAAAAAGAAAAATAAAGAGCAAGGAACTTCCCTATCTAAAGGTAACGCAAATGGAAGAGTCATCTGTATTTCTTATATTTTATTAAGCACAGTTCTAATGTATTCATGGTTTCCAATGAGAAAGGCATAGATGTAAAAAATAATTAATTTCAACATTTACGGGAATAATAGGTCCAAGGAACATAGTTGTTATTTATCCATATTGCTTTAGTTCTACAACCACTAAATCTGGGAGCTGCTTTCATGTGTTGTAATCCCATTAACTCTTGTAATGCTTCTAACATGCTGAAGTCACAAGACTCTTTGTCCTACTTTTTAAGTTAACCCTCTAATAAATAGTTTATTTTCAGCCTTGGGAACTCCAGTTTTTGATAGGTATTTTTAATTTGTGTGTTCCTTTTTTGACAGACAAAAATATCAATTATGAGTTTATGGTCTTATAGAAACCAAGTACCTATGCTGAAAAGTCTTTTAAAAGTTCTCTTGAAAGCATGAAGAGAATTGTTCTTATATTAGTGTCACTGGTTTTCATGGTTTGGCTTAAAAATCTAATCAATAGACATCATTAATTTACATTAGTGCTGTTTTGCATTATAAGACAAATGATTCAGTGTTGATTTTCTGTTCTAGAAATGTCATTTATTGGCTGAATTAAGTTTGAAATTTAGTATTTATAACATTTTCTGTCATTTGTTTTCTAAGGTGTAAATCCAAAGAACGTCTCATTAGCAGCAGTTAATAAAGGATCACATGGAACCTGGAACAACCAATTGTTTGCTAAATCACTGGCAAATGCTGGGGGAGGATTGACTTACAGCAGAAATACTACAGGTAAAAGTGTAATTGAAAATGGTCACATTATACCTCCTCATACTTTAGTTAATTTAGTTAAGACCATCTGGTTTAACTTCTGCATTTAGTTTAACTTCTGCAATTAGGTTCTAGACTCTTTTTTTTTCTCTTGTTTTAGTGAAAGACTCTTAAAAAACCAACTTTTTCATATGTGGTATGATGTATTTTGCTTTCAGAACATTAAGAAGATATAGAGCAGCCCCTATTTATAAAGTTCTGTCAAGATCAATTTTTTATATAATCCACGGAGACCATTATTTTACTGTGTTTTAGCAAGTAGTTTGGCCTCATTACTGCCTGCTCCCTATGCTATAGAACACTATCAAACAGCAATCTCACCCATGAAAACAAAAGGGTGGGTGCTGTGCTCATGTGATAAAAGGGCTGCCTAATATTTTAGACATGTCTTTTATCAATTTACTTGTCCTAAATCCTTTGCTGCAAGAAAAGTCCCCTTATTTTCAGGAAGGAACTTCCAGTGAGACTATGTTTCGTGAAGAACACTATTATCAGCATTCTCTAGAGTGAAGTCCAACACTAGTAAACACTTATATCTAAGATTTCACTGAGGAAAGCATCAGAATCTGGACTGAAATCTGTCTTCTCACCCCCAAGCCCTATACCTCAGGTACACTGTCCCTGTTATGGGAGGTTACCTGGTTAACAACTCTGCAGCCATTGTCCAGCTGGCAAGAGTCACTCTCCAAATACTTTAGTGCCAGTAAACCACCCAGCTTTACATGTTTGTACAGCAAGAACTTCAGAAGGTTTGTTTACATGCAGATGCTGCATCCCTTTTTAATAGAACTTTGATAGCCATTCTGCAGTGTCAACAAACCTCATTTCCCCCTCTGAAAGTCAGGCAAGCTGAAGTTTTTCATTTGAATTAAGGTGCAAGATTTTAGAAAGTGGAAAAACAAAGCACCTATCAGAGTTTTTTGGTTTTTTTTTTGAATAGAAGAGGTTTTTTGTATCATCTTATATATCCTTTTTGTTTTCTGAAATAGAGTATCTATGTTCCTCAGAAATAAATTATTTATAAATAATCTTGCAGGGGAATCAGGCACAGAAAAGCAAATACCTGCTTCCAAAAGTTTTCATCAATCGGCTAGACGTCTACCTACTGAATTGGAGTGAAGATAAAATTTGGATGAATGCTAATGGTAGAAATCCTGCATTTGTCTTACTACCAAGAATTTAAAGAAAATAAACACTAAAACTGATTATTTTTTGTTTGAAAATGCTTGGTATTATTTCCATCAGTATCTTAAATTGCATGTGATGTTGGATATACTGGGAAGAGGGCAACATTTAAGACACACATGGAATCAGGATAGATGGATCACAGAAATACATGTAAACTATATCTCTTCTCTTTTCATGTTGACCGTCTGAAAGTCAACACTGCTGTGTTTAAATAACTATGTACAGTTTATTTATGTGGGCTTTTTTTTTTTTTAATCAGCCACAACATTGCTCTAAGGCAAAATAAGATAAGAGCAAATAGTTCCAAATGCTTTATTTATGAAGGATTGTAAGTTTATGATCAATCAACTCTGAAGATATGACCAAGTCTTTAAAATTGTAAATGGAATGTAATTGCATTGTTGGTAAATCTTATTGTTAGTACATAATTAGAATGGACCTTGTAAAGTAACCTTTTGGAGTAACATTTTCTGCTTAAGAAAACAAGGATAAGACATCATAGTTACTAATGTGTCAGATCCTCATTCTCGCTTGCTTTTTTCCTTCCTCGTTTCTTGTACATCACCTAAATTGGTTCTTCATACCCTTCTTCTGAAGTTCTGTTCTATCTTTTTCTTCCTTTAATTTTCCTTGTCTACAGATGAGAACTTAATTACACCTATTGAAAAACTATCGTGCAAAGAAAGGTTGAATGAAAAATTAGAAGATCCAAAAGGTAATTTATAGCAATTATAGCCTGGTTCTTTGTACATTTCCTATTTATGTTTTACAGTTTCTTGTAAAAAAAAAAAAAAAAACACTGATAATGCAGGTTCCTGATGATTGTATATTCTCATTTTCAGTTGCAATCTGTTTTGTCAAACATCATTATGTCAATGTGGTGGTTTTGCATGTGAGGCTTTTATAAAAGTGATGTAAAGGCTTCTTCTGGAATCTTCTTCTTCTTACTGTGCTTTAAAAGGCAGTGAATATTTTATTACCCTAATCATAACCCACAGCAGGTCACTGGGTAACGGTGAGGAAGTGATCCTAATGTAGCACATGTATGTCCCCTCAGGGATGGCTTGTTCCTGACAGCACTCAGGACTCGCACCTTTTTGTGCATTTGGGTTCTCTGCTCATTACACTGATCTTACCATGCTGTGCTTGCACAGGTTTTAGTGGAGTTACCTTAGACTAAAAGGGAGGAAACTCAGGATTCCAGGCTGCCTAGTTTCTGCTTTATAGTTCCACTGCTCTGAAATTATCACAGAGGTCTGGGAGTATTTGTGTGAATAGGAACATTATGGGATTGCCCAAGGCCAAAGATTTAGGAGACAGAAAAACTGGCAATGCAGATACTGTGTTTTACTGTAACTACCACTGAAGCCGTGATGAATATGCTCACACATGATAAAGGTCAAAATAAACTTAATACTACTGAACACAGAGCCTTACCACTAGAGAAAAGCATTTCACTCTGGACATTGTGCCAGCACAGTCTTAACATTGTCCCAAGTGATGACAGACATGAAGATGGTCAGGGTTTTTCTTGGATCAGGGAGTAAGTATTTTAACAGATCACTCTTCCACTGGTCACTAATTCCAGTACTAATTTTGTGTGTACATGCACAATGCTTCCTAGCTTCCAAATGAGGATGGTTATGTCAGCCTTCCCAGGGTAGTGCTGGTTAAAGAAAAACAGAATTATAACCAGGGTTAAAGAGAGAGGATAATTGGGTCTGACTTTTTTAGCAGGCCTTTAACTGTGGGAACTGTCAAAGTCAACTTTGGTGTACCACTTTGCACAAGAGACCTTGGATTCCATTATTTTCAATAGATTTAGGCCAAACACGTTGAGTACAAGAATAATACTGAGCACTAGTTAAATCAGCTTCCAGTAAAGCAAGTAGATGTAAACAAAAGGTAAGGTCCTACATTTCTCTGGAACGCAGTGCAAACCCTTCTATATGGTCTCAAGTTTAGTGGAAGTACTAATGAAGTATTCATCCTGCTCTTTGTCTTTATTCCTGCTGAATTTCTGTCTGCTAATGCTGAAAAGTGCTAATATACAAAGCAAAGAATGAATTCAATGAAAGAATGTTTGTTTTTCAAGAGATGAGCACTAGGGTGTTTTTAAACAACACTCATACTTTGTACTCTTGTAGTACTGCAAATATAATTTGAAGCAAGTATAAAAAGTAGGCAGAGTTTTCTGAATGAAAATTCTAAAATTTTGTAATGTTAACAGGAAATCCTGGCTTTGTAAGTAGTGGTGCTTACAACCCATTGGGACTATACACCTCTTCCTTCCATAAAAAAGAAGTTGGATCAGCTGGACAACGGATACAGCTAGCACCTCTTGGTGCACCTGTATCGGGTAAGAAATATTCTTTTACTACTCATATCCAAGACAAAGAGAAATGTTCATTTTCCATGCTTCCTAAGGAATGTGTTAGCCTGTGGTTTTCCTCAAGTTTTGTAAATAAAATTGTAGGACATGAATTCTTTATACACATGAACTGCATGTAGGTGCCTAGAGACTGTCCTGATAGTTAAACTACTGCTACTAGAATTTGTTACATAAAAGAGAAAATAATTACAAAAGGTGCAAAAAAGATTTGGACCATTTGTTAAACTACTGTTCATTAGTGTTGATGGGCTAAGCAGAATTGTAAAAACATGTAACTCCACAACTCTATAGTAAAGGGTCATGTTTTTAACATTAATTTGTTAAAAACAATGTGAAATCTCTTCTGAATGTAACTGTTACCTTGGATCCTCTGCAGTGTTGGTGACATTCTGAGCACATTCTTCATTGTCATGTTTCTGATGCAGAGAAGATGAACAACAGTGCTCAGGATGCAGGAGAAACTGGTTTGCGAGTGAAGATTTAGAGCTGTTGTCCACACCCAGCAGCCCACTTCTCTGGTTACTTCAGAGGAAATAGCAAGGCCTTAAACCAATGGTGAATTCTTTAACCAAAGGGTCCATGGCAGACCAATCTCATACAGTTCTGCTTAATAATGTTGTCTTTTTGCTGGCATGCTCCTTTGAGTTACCTCTTCTCCTTAAGAACTTGCAGCTGGCTTCAGAGAACTGGAGGAGGATGGAAGGAAAGAGATGGTGCACACACACACACACACACACGCATATATTTATATAAAATATGCTTGGATGTATGCATATAATGTATCTGATTTGATCAGAACCCATCAAGAAAGGCTGGAGCTTGACTTCATTATCTTATTGATCCACTGCTGAAACAAAACTGCAAGAGTTGATTTGTCACAATGCACGGATCAGGAGGTTCACAGGAGGACAAAGTCTGCAATTCTCTCTAGATTGCTGTAAATAGTGAAAAAAAATCACATGTGGTGTCCCAAAGAAAATAAAATTTACTGTTATCTGTAGTTGGAATATGAGTAGTAGACGTCAGAATGGCTGGCAGATGGAGGTCAGTTAAGATATTCTTGCATGTCCTGGAGAAGAACAAGAATCCTATCACTTAAACCACTCATATGTAGCTTAAAGTCTTCAGAGTTGTAAAGGAAGAGAGAGATAAGGACAAAGCAAATGGCAGGTTTTATCTCCTAGATGTCAGTATTTGAACATTAACATTTTTTGGTGACCCTTTGCTTTATATTATCCAAAATGTAGTAAGTTATGCTCTCAATTGTTTTTTGCTCTTTTAATTTTTCGGTTAAATTTTTTTTATGCCATAATTTAAATAATATAGTATACAAGATCCATTTTTCTGAGGAAAATACCAGCAAAAGTGGCCTTTATTGCCAAGATAGTATAGACTGGAATCATTCTGCTGATGAAAGATAGGGAATGGCAGCCTACAGTAAGAAACTGTTTTCAAAGAGGTGGAGACCTGACTCCAAATTTCAGCTCCTTGATGTTCCTCTTTTTTAAATGTCTTGATCCTCACCTGTTTCTTAACAGGTTCAATCCACTGCTGGAAAATGCTACCAAAACTAGGTGGTTTTCTCTAAGAAGCAGAATGAAATGCTGGAAAATGCTACCAAAACTAGGTGGTTTTCTCTAAGAAGCAGAATGATACCTAGGCACCAAAACCCCCATTCAAGTTAAATGTTAAGTTTTGTTTTAAAGAGTATCAGTACATAATAAGACTAAAATACAGAAGTAGGAATGGAAGGGGCAGGAACTACTTTAGTAATGCTAAGAAAACAAGGATAAGGTATAGCAGGAGTCTGGATAAAAGAGTCCTGGCTGGCTGATTTTAAAGACTTGGGAAAATGGTTGAATTGGTCAAGAACATGAAGAAATGTCAGCCCCTGCAGCAGGGCAATTGCTTTAATCACATAAAACTCGAGGAAGTAGCCACTACCTGAAATGTCAAAAGGGGAAATCTGAATAGGAAGGCCAGGAATACAGCAGTGTGCTACTGCTAGTGCCTGAGATCAGGTGGGTGCCAATATTAAGAGAGAAAGAAAGCCTTCAAACTTGGAATAAATCCTATGAAATCAATAGAGAAATGGGAAATGGAACAAAGAAGACTTGCCACCAAGTACACCAGGAGTTCTGAGCTAAGCCAGAGAGGAGTAAAAGACATAAAATCTCAAAAGGAACAAGGGGGCCTCCAGGAGCTGTTCTTCAGGCTAAGCTATTTCAATCTTAATCAGTTTATCAATATTATAATGACAGGCTTTTTAAAATATTTGAGATAGAAGAGAGAACACTGTCATACTGTTTTGTAATAGCAGATAGTTTTGTAATAGGAGATACAGAGTTGAAGGTATTTGCATCAGTTTTTCCCGCTGAATTCCCAGCGTTTTCTTGGGGGATTGCTGCAAAACAACTATTTAGTAGGTGAGAATAATACACACAAACTCTTGGAAAAAATAATCTTATCTGAAAACAAGCATAGACAGCATGGTCTTAGGCACATGGTGTGATTCTTGGGGTTGTCCTGTGTGGGGCCAGGAGCTGGACTCTATAATCCTAGTGGTTCCCTTCCAACTCAGGATGTTTTATGTCATAGAGGAGACCAAAGCATCCTGCTACATTAGCATCCTTGAGGACCATAAATTCTCTGTAAGCTCTCATTCTCTTCTCTGTAGAGGAGTAAAATACCTTTTTAGTCATAATTAATTCTGAGTTCTAATTCCTTTCAGATTATTCCTGGAAAAACAAAGCTGCTCGTCCTCCATTACCAGGTCCTACTTTCAATGCAAAAAACATGAGTATCTTTACTCACCCTGCAACAATTCAGCGAGTACATGGGAGAACAGACTGGGTGGCCAAATATGGAGGAAACAGATAGAAAATACCATCCTGTGTGGATATTACATGCTCTGTGTTCAGTTCTCCTGCTCTTGAGAACGTGAAAAGCCTATTTGCTCCAGCTTCTCCTAAGACTATGCAACAGTAAAGAAGGAAAAAAGACTTTGTGTTCTATTATTTGTATAGTACATATAACACCATGTAAAATACTGGCCGTAAAGTAGGGTGTAATGAAGTATTGTACCACACATATTGCCAAAACTGAGATGTAGATTTCACCTGATGTTTTCTATAGAAAGATCTCCTCTTCTCATACTTTTTGGAACAACTAAGGTTAGGATTGTTCATCCAGTGCAACATCTGCTGCTGGGGTGTGCTTGAAGCACGCAGGCAGCACAAAGAAGGGCTGAAGCAGAGCAGCATCAGGCTTCCAGGTGTTAGGCTGGTTCCTTAGCAGGAAGGCAAGAGTGAAAACACAGATCTGGCTTTGTGAAGAGCATCAGTCTCCTGCTTCAGGATTTCAAGGATTTCAGAACTCACTTATAACTAGGAGTTACTCAGGGTCTGTAAGGTACAAATATTCATGTAGCAATGAGAACTGAAACCCTTGTAGTAGGACATAGGCAATCCACTCATAGATACACAAGGAAGGTCTAGAAATCTAGCTGACAGAGGGCTATTGAATGATACAGCAATATTGGAAAATAGCTAAACAAGTACTGAATACTACTTACCAAGCTTACCAATACTACTCACCAAGTGAAGCCTAACAATCAGATTCTGCTGTTTTAATTAACTTATTGCCATTTTTGGTCAAAGATCTGCAGAGATTTATCTCTGTCCTGTCAAGGAAGTGTCACAGTGATCTTTTAAAGAGCCTAAATCACTGCAGTCTGTCAGTCATTTTAAGGGTGAATTAGCCAAAAATTCCTAAATTATCACTAAACTCATGTTCCTACATGTCTTTATTGGGTGATCAGACTAAACTACAGAGTTTGAATAGGCTGCATGAGGAAGACTATTGGTCTGAACTTCAAAGACGTTGCTTTCTGTTTTAGATCTTAAAGGCCAACTTAGGTACCTGACAACACAGACAAAACTTTAATAATTCAGTATGTCAGTGTTTATGTGTTCATTCAGTACTTTCCCCAGCTTTTATGCTAACTTTTATAATAATATTGCCCAAAGGACTTTGCAATATAGAGTCAATTTGTATTAGGATCTTGAGCTGGGCTACTTCTATTAATAACTACATTTAGAATAAATGCTTTAGACTTTATAGTAACATTAAACTTGCCCTTTCAAAGTAAAAACTGAGTATGCTCTTTAAAGATTAAAGTTGTTAATGATGACTTCAAGCATTTTTTAAAAATAAATTTATTCGTATGGCTTTTATAAATGGATATTAAAATTTAAACTCCTTTTGTTGACCCAATGTGTCATATGGGTTACGTTAACTTCCTGGAAAGCAATTTAATCTAAAATGGTTGTACCAAAAAGTCAAATATTTTGTTAGGAAAATTGCACCTACAGAAGATGCTGCTTTTTTTTAATACTGTCAGAGCTATGCAAGGATAGGGCTGGCTGGTTAGTAATTCATTAGCAAGTTTAATTCAATTGCCACTGGCCTAGGATTAAGTATTTGCCATTCCCTTAGTACTAAGAGATGTCCCTGTGCTACTTAAATGCATCTTAATTTAACTGTAGAACATACCTGCAACTTGTTATGGCAATGAAGGACACCCTCAGACAGTTTGTAACAGCCATAAAGGCTATTTTTTTATAATTAAAAAACAAAATTAATTACTCTTCTCTCATGCAAATGCCAATGACAGTTAAAATCACAGCCTAGTCAAGGAATTAACTAATAATGTGCCAATAGCTCACGTGTCAGTGAGTCAGTCACCTTAGAGCAGAAAAATAAACAGCTACTGTTTATGGCACTAAATATGGTTAGAAGAAACATGCTGTCCTTGTCACATGCTACTGAACCTTGAAAGGGCTTTGACATAACCAGATCAGTCTTTACTTGTCCACAAGCAAAGTATGACAAGTGTTGAAGAATTCTTTTTGCAAGAAGCAAACAAAGGCTAACAGGCTTTGTACAGTCATTTAACTCTGATTCATTGGTTCACATTGGACTGCTAGTGCAGAAATGCTTAAAAAAATAATTATATGCTAATAAAATTTCAAAGGGATAAAAAGTATGTAAGGCTAAAACTTTTCTCTTGTCCCTTTGCCTGTGTTACTGCTGTTTATCCTGACATGAGAATTCTACCACAAGTCCTAAATGACTTCTACCAGCAGTTCTCAATTCCACCTATTGCTTTCCAAAGCTCAGGAAACAGCAGCAGGGGTTCACACTTCGATCTAAAAGTATAAAAGCTTGCCAGTCCAGGTTTTTGGTTTCTATTGTCTTTATTCTGCTAAAGACAACTGCAATTCAAATTCACAAGTTACCTTGAGACCAGATTATACAATTACAAAACTGCTGGGTCATGGCTGTTGTCAGTTTATTGCAGGAGATGCATTTATGTTTGCATCCTACTCCTACGGAAGAAAACTGCTTCAGCAATAATATGAAGAGGCAAAAAGCCCACCCATAAAGCAGTTTAGGGAGAAGTGTCTTAAATACTAATGTCTGGCTCAGTAACTTTTTCAGATAAGATCAAAGATATGGGGACACCTGCCTACCAGTGCTGGGTCCTGGGCTGGAATTAGGCACTTAAAAGGATGACATGTTAACAAACCATCTGCTGTCCTGCACACCCCTTATTTCTGTGCATGGAGGTAGGAAAGAAATGTAAATACAGGTGAATGCCTGAAGCTGAACTCTGCAGGAAGACGAATAAGGGCTCTAAGAAGATGCTCTGAACACAGTTCTCCATGCAGATCTGTCTGTGCTCAAGCCAGCTCTGACCCAAGCTGGCTGGGACCAGGCTGCTGAGACTCTTGCTGGAGCTGCACCCATTCCTGGCCACGTTCCTGCAGATCTGGAACCCAGTCTGACTGACCTGGCATCCTGGCTTGACCTCAGGCCTGCCTCATCCCTGTGACTTGCCTGGCAAACCACCTCCCTGCTGGCAGAGCCTGGCTGTGGCCACTGGCCCAGCTCTGCGCCTCCGGCTCACACAGCACAAGGTCACTGCCCTACCTGTTCTGCTGCGACAAGGGAGGAGGGAAGGAAAACCACAGGATGTGACCCTCCTGCCAAGGTACTACTCTGATACTCAGAGAATTCTGGGCAATCCCAGAGTCTCACCAATCTAATGGACCAGCCCTCTTCCTTCCATCTCTCTCAGTACCAGGCACCAAGGAAAAAAAGTTGAAGAAACCAAAGCTCAGGATCTGTGCAAAAAGGTACATAAGTTAAATGTGACCAGAAAAGGGATACATAACCATCCATGTGTATCTTCCAGGATATTTCTCTATGGAAAGTTTATATTTAGAATGATTTCAGGCATTAAGAGAATCAACTGAGGACAAAGACTGATCAAATAAGCCCTTCAGTCTTTAAATAAACTTTTATACAGTACTTTCTAAATCTAAATCTTTCTAAAATAGATTATCCCCTCAGAAAAAAACAACAAAACAAACAAAAAACAAAACAACAACAAACCAAAAAAAAGAAAAAAAAACAAAAAACCAAAACCCCAAACCCAAACCAAAAAACTTCAATATAATACTTGTCTCAATATGTGGTCTGTATGCTTTTGTGCTCTCCACCTCTCTCTCAGTACAGATTTTTATATTTACAAGTTACTAGATTCAGGGATAGATTATTTATACAATTCATGCTCACAAATATATCCTGACACCCTGCAGGAAAGGCACCAAACTGTATCAATCCAGATGAACAACTAGAGACAAAATAAGCTGTGTACAACACAAAGGTTTGCAATAATAATTTCATAGTTTATTTAAAATAACATTTTAATAAAGCTGTGCCTACAATTCGGCATTACCTAATAAAGCATATTTTTGGTTTATTAGTAGTAATCTGTAAAAGTGAAACAAATTACATACAGCTGCACTTACAAGTGATTGCAAGGCATGGGTATGCATTTATTGCATTACAGCAGAGCCTCGACAGCTGGCTCCGTGATTGTGTTTTGTGGGACCGGGTTCTAACATGCAATGCTGGGAGAACAAACTCCCTGACTGAGAAACACTGTGAACAGATAAACTGGCATGGAAAGGGAGATGGAACATCATGAGCATGTTTATTGTATTAATTACTAGTAACAAATTGGCAACTCCTCTCCCCTGGTTTTAGAGGTACACATGACTTTAGAAGGACAAGTCAGATGTGCATTTAAGCTTCAATCCTGCAACTGTCTGAATGCAAGGGCCAGGAAGTCTTTGCTGACACTAAGCTGCAGGACCAGAAGCTAAACTAATGTTACACTCATCTTTTCTTGCTTGCTTTTAGTCCAGAAAATGTTAAGACAAATACCATGACAAGGGCTCTCTATGTCAGTCCTTTAAAAACACAACTCACATGCATTAGGATATGAAAAATACAACGCACAGGTAGCGGTGCCTTTTCCGCTTATGTGTAGCTCATTTAGGCAGTTGCATTTTTGGGCTTCTCAGTCATGTGTCTTCAAGTCACTTGATGCAGAGTTATGGCTGAATAGGTTTTTCCATCATCTGCAATCCAAGCCGGCCAACCATCAATAAACTGTGGAACAGAACAGTTGTTATAAAAAGAGGGAGGTGGAGGCAAAAATCCCATAAAGAAGGAAAAAAACACTGACATAATTTCATTTAGCTGAACACCACCACAAAATTTCATTTTTCACAGAATTTACCATGTTACACTTTTGAAACAATATAACCCACAAATAAGCTACATAAAATGTTTATTCAATAACAGAGACAAGAACAAAGGACAGGTGGTTACCTGGCACCGGCAATTATCCCGGGCATCACCTTTTTGGAGTTGTAAAATCTCATTCCCATAACAGTAGACAAGGTGCCAGATGCCACTGTTGAAAAGAAGCCCAGTCAGAACCATTTGACACAGAAATGCCACCGCAGCACTGCCACACTTGGACACTGAGCAGCACCAACCAAACAGACCTACACATACAGACAGGAATGCCTCCCTCTGTGAGTAAACAACTTGATTCTCTTCAGCATCAAAGCTGTCATTACAAGCTTCTCAGCAGCTTTGGGGAGCACACTCCACTGCCCAGCAGAAGCGAGGAGATCTCAGCGCTGCTGAGACCACGGTCCGATCACCCACAAACTCTAATCCTCTGAACAGGTCACTGGCTCTCCCTCAGCCCTTACTTGCAAAAGAATGATTATTCCCTCAAACACAGGCAGGCTCAAAACTTCCAGAAAGCTGGGGTGTGGATAGTATTCACTATGTGGGAGGTAAACATTATTTACACTTCCTATTTCTGTGACATTCTGAACTGGTAAGTGGCAGTAAATACTAAAAGTGGAAAGAAAACACATTTCTCTGTGACATTCTGAACTGGAAAGTGGCAGTAAATACTAAAAGTGGAAAGAAAACAACCCCACTTGAAAATATTATTAGAAAACAGAAAGCAATCCAAAGGATCAAACTGAAAGAGCAATTAACATCTTAGACATTACTACAAATTATTTTATCTCTAAACGTAGAAAAGGAATCCCATCAACATTCACATGAAATTTACAGGGCCATTGTTTCTTGGAAGAAGAAAGGCAGGTTAAAGTGTGGTATACCTTTTTCCAAATCCTCAAGTTTGTTAGTATCAGAGAGGGTAAAAGGTATTCTAGAGATAATCTGTCAAGGTTCTATTTCTGCATTTCTACCCCTGATGTTCTGGGACCAGTTGACAGTTCTGCAGGAGCCACAGCTGCACACTGCAAGACTGCTGAAGAGCTGAAGAGGGAGGGAGGGAGAGAGAGACAAATGGATGGATGGATGGACCCTACTAGTCTGTGACACATTCAAGAGATCCATTTGAAAACACTCCATGCACATCAGAATATACAAAAGCTGCTCATCACTCTTGCATGACACTGCCTAAAACCTGTGCCAGAGATGCACAGCCATTCCCATAGCATGCCAGAGTGGAAGGACAGTTCACAAATGGAAATTGTGCTTTACATTGAGCTGCATTTTACATTTCATTCCTTACTGACAAGGTTGGTCCTCTACAGTGGCTTGATAGAGCCTTTCAGCACATTAGTCCTATTGGTTTAAAATAGTCTTAAATCACTGTAAAGCTAAAGTATCATAGCACTAGTAACAGTATGGAGTAGTTACAGAACTAGCAGGATCCTCAGGAAGTCATCTAGGACACCCTAGTGCCTAAAGGCACAATCAGCTCCTGATAGTGGTTTAACCAGATATTACACTCCTGCAGCAAAGGAACTCCCTGAGGTTCACCTGACTGCTTCATAATACTTATCACAGTGATTTCATCCTTCTCCTTCCCCTGAAGATTTAACTGCAAGCTTAATACCCACAACTTCTTGTAAGCTCTACTGAAAGCAAGCAGAATAGATCACTGCCTCTTTTCTTTATCATACTGTTTCTTCCAGAGTGTATGATTAGCATTAGTACATGTACTGCTCCTCTGAGATGCTTGTGCAAACCAGGGTTCCCTAAGGCCACATACCACCTGTCACACTGCTGTCACTACTGCAAAAATAGTGCTTATTCCATCACCACAGGCTAAAAACGCTGCTTCACAACCAAATGTTTTCCACCGATGTTTCCTGCACCTAATGTGTTGGTGCAACACATTATCTAATCTGGCAGAGGAGACAGGTATTTCTCACCAACTCTGGATTCACACAGGACAATCCAGGTCTTTGACCCAGGTATCATGCTCTTAAACGAATACCTCCTGGCTGTGGGCAGGGGGCCCTGCCACCACTTGCAACATTTTTACAGGTACAACGGCACAGGGCAGCTGAAACATCCGAGGGGAAAAAAAAAAAAAAAAAAAAGGTCACTGTTCCCACCGCTACCAGTAACACTCAGCACTCGGCTGCCGAGCAAACTTACCGAGGGAAAGCCACACATTCTTTGGATCTTTGGATTGCTGGTACGCGCCTAGTCCCGCTAAGCCGCCGAAGAGAAGACCGGCAGCTAGCGACGGGACGCTGCCTTGAATAGAAAATAAAGCAGTCAGCGGAAGAACACACACAGCGCCAGCCCGCACTTTCCCGTACTAGCAAATCCACAAAGCCAATCTAACCACAGCATTAGGCTGAGGGCTTTGGGGAGCTTTTTTAACACGCTTCGCAGACCTCCGCGAGCACCGTTTCGTTGCACTTGTTTGGTGGCAGCAAGGACTGAGCGGGACTTGCGGTGTCACCGCCGGCAGCGGCCCCGGGGCGGAAGGGAGCTGAGCGGGGGCTGCCTGCGGGCACGACCGGGACAGGGACAGCCAGGGCCAGCAGCACCCACCTGCCTTGGCGTAGCCCACGACACCGCCCGCCGCCACCAGCGCCGCGTAGCCGAAGCCCAGCCAGTCGTACTCCATCTGCGGGCAGCCGCGGAGAGCCGCGCAGGCAGCGCCGACCTTGGGCCGCCCTCCGTCCCTGCCTCCCGCCCTCCCCGGGGCCGCCTCCCGGAGGTCCCGCCCGCCGCCCGTGACGGCGCCCGGCGCGGTGCCCTGGCTGCCTCGGCTCCGGGCGGATTTGCTAGTTTGACTGCGCACCAGTAACGCAGTTGGGAAGTCAGAAATGAAGCAGAAAACAGCCGCCTCCCCTCTTCTTCCCAGGCTCGACATCGCCCCGCACTGCCGGGGGTGGGAAGAGAGGTTGCGGTCGGTCCATAGCGCCTTTTCCGCGCTGCTGCTCCCTCCCCGCGCTCCTGCCGTGCCCTAGCGTGGGCTCCCTCCCACGGGAGACAGTTCTGCACAACCTGCCACAGCGTAGGTCCTTCCATGGGGTGCAGTCCTTCGGGAACAGGCTAACAGGCTGCTCCAGCATGGATCTTCTGCGTGGCCGCAAGGTCTGCCAGCACGCTTGCTCCGGGGTGGGCTCCTCTCTCCGTGGGCTGCAGCTTCGGCTTCCCCCGGGGCACGTCCACCTACTGCAGTGTGGGGTCCTCCTCGGGCCGCAGGAGGATCTCTGCTCCGTGGGCTGCACGGGAACCTCTGCTTCCGCACCTGGAACACCTCCTGTCCCTCCTTCTTCACTGACCTTGCTGTCTGCAGGGCTGTTCCTCCCAAAAGGTTCTCATTCTTCTCTCCAGCTGCTGATGGTGTTGTGCAGTAAGTTCTTTCCGCTTCTTAAATACCTTATCACAGGGATGCCACCAGTGTCTCATGAGTTCAGCCGTGGCCAGCAGCGGGTCTGTCCTGGAGCTGGCTGACTGCCCATCATGAGGGTAGGTCCTGGTGTCTCCTCTCAGAAACCCACCTTGCCCTGGAAGCCCAATCCAGATGTCAAAAGAAGGCATCTGGATTCCTTGGCAGCTCTGCTGAGGATGCCACACACGTGCGGAGCAATGGTGGTGTTCTGCTTCAGGGCACAATCCCCAGCATCACGTGGAGCAGTCTGCCCAACACTGCACTGGATGCAGGTCTTTGTCCTGAGGGCAGGCTTGCCCAGTGCCAATTCACTCACTGAGACAGGTATTTCCATTTTTCATCCTAGTTTGCACAAAGTAGAGCGGTTGGGCCGCTGGCTTATTGCCAGTACTTTACACTATGTATACATTTTAACAAACTGATTGCACTGTTTATACATTTTAACAAACTAAGGCAGAGGCATTCATTGGTAACATAACTTTTCTATAATTGGTACTTCACCCCCTGTCTTATTTGCTAGTTATAGCTCTTGCTTCTCATGCTAATCAGTCCACAGGTGCAGTTCTCTCCATTTTAGTTTAAGTACCTAATCAAATCATGTAGAAAAGTTTGGTGTTACCTACTCAATACCATTGTTTTGCCTTGAGTGCTTGTTTCTAGGCTTATTTTTAATGCCTCTTTCCAGCCTCTTCAGGTGCCCCTCACAAGAATGACATTCACACACCAGCCAATTGTTAGGCATTCTTACTAGTGAGCCTCTATGCCCACACAGCAAACCACCACCGTGCTGGCGGTCACCAGCCAAGAGACAGCAGGATTTGCTAGGCAAAGACCTTTTCTTGGATGACCCTCTGTTATCAAAGGTCTGAATCTTCCCTGGATTCCTAGTGTGAGGAGAGGATGGAGATGGAAAGCAAAGCCATAGCTAGAGGGTGGCGCTGTGAATCTGGAGCAATGAAAATTGGTCTTTGTTTAAATCCATTGAGAAGGATTTGCAGAGGGTCATCAAAAGTCCCACACTACTGTGGAGTGCTGTTGTCATCATATTGAAGAAGTTCCATGCTGTAGTCTCCTTATCACAAAAGCTTCATATCTTCTTGGTGTTTTACTTGTGGAGAGCTCTTCAGAGCACTAACTCCCTCTCCCTCACAAAACAACCAACTAACCCCAATTCCCATCTCTACCACCCAACCCACTCTTTTATAGCACTCTTCTTTTCACTGGTCACAGTTGTGGCCTGTTAAAGTCAGGCCTGTTCCTAATAGTTGGTAATTGGCCCAGCTGCAACTCCTTAGGGGTAGGATTACTTTCGGCACTATTTTTATTTTCTTATATTCTATCCCCCCACAGAGTAATGCCAGTAAAACTTTTTTTAAGCATTATGTCAAGCTGTTAATTACATGTTTGTGTGATCACAGCCTGGTTCCTGGTGAAAGCTGAGGGTGTTGATCTATTCTTGCATGTCACAATGTAACACTTTATTGTGACCTCTGAATCTGTATCTCCTAATGGGTTGATTTTGAGACCATCCTTCATTTTGTTTGCAGCACTTTCATTCATTGTTTTGTGCTGCTGATGTCACTGCTGACCTCACAGCTCACAGAAGTCAGAATCTTTGATGCTTTAACTGAGTTAGAAGCCAGTGACGGACTCAGAAGCCAGTGAGCAGACAATCCTACTGGCTAGATCAGTTTTATGCCTCTTGTGGCTATGCTATGATTTATTCATGGGTGCCAATGCTTCAGCCTTGCATTTGTGGCTTTCAGAATGATGGGTTTGTGGTAGCTGTGTGCTCACAAATTAAGTGAGACAAGGTCTGAAGGATAAGGCAGAGGAATTGGTACAGCCAACAGAGGAATGGGATATGCAAGAGAGAAAACCAAACCAGACTACAAGTTCATTAAAGTGTGCTTGAATTTTTCTTTGTTCTGCATCTGTGGGTGCCCCTGGAAGTGTTCCAGGTCAGGCTGGGTGGGGACCTGATCTAGTGAATGAAATTCCTGCCCATGACAGGGATTTTGAAACTAGATGATCTTTAAGGTCCCTTCCAACCTAAACCATTCTATAATACTATGATTTTAAGTACACATTGCTTTCATGACTTAAGTGAAGTTGAAAGACAAGGAGGTGCAGATACAGGAGCCCAAGCTCTCTCTGGGGAAGTGCACCACAGCTGCTGAACTGAATCATTGCTGTCACTGTTGTGCAGGGGAGTCTAACCTTCCTTAACATCCTTCCTACCAGACATCCCTCCAGTTTTCCATCTTTCCCTGTCTTGTACTGCATTTCAAAGTAACACCAGTATGGTGATGTCTCACTGGTTTTGATGCAGTTCTTCAGTTTGGCTGCCAGCAATCATAGATTTATCTCTTCTACAGTGAATAACTGTATTGTTCTTTCTACAAAAAAAAAAAAAAAAAAAAAAAAAAAAAAAAAAAACGGGGGGGGGGTTAAAAAAAAGAGACTGACGGGGCAGGTGTTGCACTCAAAAATCAGTCACACAGTGAAAGCAGATTAATTTACTTACAAAAAAGCATAACCTGGAGTAGCATTCATGAAAGCAAAGCAAAACGAAACAAAAAATTTTTAAGCCCCCTTAAATAACATATGGAGAGAAATCTGTGATGTTTTTTTGGATTCTTACTGGAACAGGTAATATAACCCATAATGTATCTGTATACCCATAAAATATCTGTTTTTCTTCAGGTTCAGAGTGCTACATGCCATTATATCTATAAATTTTAAACTGCCAAGCTCTTTGCTTCTGCTGCTGAGTGACATTTTGCTATTCACCTCTGGAGTCTGAACAATGAAATGTGATGCTTTTTGTACACTTGGCTATTTTAAATACTCACACAAAATGGTGAGCACAGCTTTATTTTATTTGGGATTTTTTGGTGATATTCAGCTTGTTAGAGCAAGGAGGGGATGGGCTGGTCCTAAACCTCTCTTAAGTTCTTTAGTCTCTAGACCTTCCTAAAACTCCCTATTTAAATAATTACCAACTCTGCAATACTTCTCTCTTCAGCTTCCTCCATGACAGCAAGATAGCAAAGCTTGCTTCTCCCCTCTTCAAAATGCTAAACAGAATTTCTTCTCTGAAGGTAAAGTTTTGGTGCCTCTCTGCCGGAATCTGCATCATTAGGTGTTGGCAGCTCTAAAAGCAGAATAAGCTGACTGAGGCAGATCCTGTCTGTTCAGAACCTTCCCTGCAGGTTACCAGCCACGCTCCAGGACATCTAAATGTCTTGTGTTCCTGTTACAGAACTGCTACAGTTTGCAATTCAGGTTGCTAAAAGACCCTGAAATTAGCAATGTTTTCATAAAGTTGGTGGTAAACTGCTGTTATTCAAGAGTTATTCTTTGAGCCATCACTGCTCACTCAGAAGAAAGGCAGGAGAGCAGCACACAGTCTCCCTAGATTCAGACAATTTTTACCACTTTTGTGCAGCTGACTGGGTCACTCAACAGTGGTGCTAACATGCCATGTGAATACAACCAAAACAGCTAGAGGAATAAGCATCCATAGGTTTGCTTCCTTGCTTTGTTTTTTAGGACGTGATGTCTGATAACCATGACTTTTGTCTTCTGTTTGCCGCACTAAAATATTACCAAGCCCCGTTTTTTTTCTTCTTTTTTTTTTTTCCTTTTTTTTTTTTTTTTTTTCCCCCTCTGCCCAACACGGTTGAGATTTTGTGTACTTTACGAAGAGTTCGAAGGGAAAATCTGCTCAGACGTTGGATGGCCTCCCTCTAGTGGCTGCTACTGTGGAATTAAAATAGGGCTGTGATCTACTGAGCCCAAAGCTGTGTTTGCATCAACCACTCTATGCCACGAAAGTGAATAAACTTGGGAAGAAGTCTTACGCCACATCAAGATACAAAACAAAGACACTATGCTATTGCCAAAGCTTGTTTTCTGCTTTTTCAGTCCTGAAAATACTTATCTTCCCCACTTTCCATCTCTCCCTCTGTGTCCTTACACAGGACAGTCTAAGGACACTGATGAACCAAAATCTGCATGGAAATAATTTTAAATTTTTTTTTTCTAGTTCAGTTAATCAGCCAGGTAAGACAAAGATGCAAGCCCCTGTTTTTCAGACATGGACTCCTGTGCCTGAAAGGCTATCTTATTTTTCTAACCAGGCACATTGGTCTAGTGAAAGATCCTGTTTGCTATTACAAACCTTGTCCCAACAGATATTTAAAGAACAGGTATGATCTGGGAAATGCAGCGTCTTTATTCCATTTCCAGTAGTTTTCTGTTATTCTCTGTAGTAAATATCAGTATATTTGACAAAACCATATCGAAATGTATAGCCAGGAGTTGTATTCCTGTGTTTAAGATCTTGCTGATTGGGATTTGTTACACTTGTCTTTTAGACACAAAAAGTGCCAGGAATGCTGTGTTTGTATTTTTGTAGAAAAAGATAGCAATGACAGCGTAGCAAGACAAAAATTGGAGCTAGAAAATATCCCATTAAAAATTACAAAAATGAAAAGCTCCTGCAGCTGCAAGAGGAGCTTTGCCCTTGTGTCTCCTTTTGGATCTCTCATACTTTGGTCTCCAAGTGTTAAGTGATTAGCAGGCAGTATGAGACAACCCAACCCAAGCTGCATTTACAGAACATCCCTAAAAATCCTGTCTCATAAGTTTATGCTCTGACACAGCAGAAATTAAAATTGCTACTACTATTCTCCTGAGTGCTTTTAGTGATGTTGTAGGCTGGGGTGTTGTCACCTGAAAATACAGTTGAATTTCCTCTGTCAGTGAAGAGAAACCAATACTTTTACCCACACAAGATATTCCACAAACTAATTCTGGGTGCTATTTGTGTATTTTCACTGGTTTCAATATAGTTGTGTTGATGTGAAATTGCTGTCATTGAAGCTGACTGAAGTTCTCAATTTATTTTTCTCATCAATACACATAACTATGTTATGGATAACGATTCTTGAAATCAAATATTTGTTGCTAGCACAGGAAGAAAAAATGGAGAAAAACGTACACATTACCATGACAACCTCTATGGCTTGCTTCCATATAAATCCACTTCACCACTTCCACCTCCCTAGTTTAGGACTAACTAAATCAAACAGTTAGTCCTTTTAAGAGCTTTGTGTTCAGGTTTATTTGCACTCTCTGGGACCTTTCTCTACAGAACAAGGGTAAAATGCTTTGGAATGCACATCAACAGATGCCTGGCTGCTAACACAGTTGTTGAGTTTCTTCGCTGAGAGCAGCTTTCATGACACAGACAAGATGTCAGCACAAAAGACCTAAATATTTCATTTGAGAAATAAAATCCCTCTTCTGCAGCAGCCTCAGTATGATACTGCACGTGATCATTCATGTAACCTTCCCAACCAGCACTGCCCTTCAAGTGCTATTTGAACACTGGGCCATTAACACACAGAACCTTCACATGAATTTAGTGGTAAGTACTGGATTTTTGCTTTGTTTTTTGTTGTTTGTTGGTTGGTTGGTTTAAGGAAAGAGACTAACAGAACAAATTCAAGCATGATATAATTGGAAGGAGTAATTGAAACTCAATTATAGCCTATGATGTTATATAATATATAGATTTAGGAAGATCACAGGATCTACCCAGGATATAAACAGGTTACAGTTTATCCTGTGCTTGTCACTAATTATCACCTTCTACTTGTCTCTACTTCTACTAGCCCAGGTTTCTCAAAGTCCCATCCAACCTGGTGTTGAACACTTTCAGGGGCATCCACAACTCCTCTGGACAACCTGGTCCAGTGCCTCACCACCCTCACAGTAAAGAATTTCTTCCATATATCCAATCTAAAACCATCTTCTCACAGTGTAAATCCACTCCCCCATGTCTTATCCCTGTATGCCCATGTAGAAGGTCCTTCTCCAGCTCTCTTACAGGCTCTCTTTAGGTACTGGAAAGATGCTCTAAGGTCAGCTGAGAGCCTTCTTTCCTCCAGGCTGAACAGCCCCAGCTCTCTCAGCCTGTCTTCATAGGAGAGGTGCTCCAGACTTTGATCATCTTTATAGTCCTCCTCTGGCCTTGCTCCAGCAGATCCATGTCCTCCTCATGCTGGGAGACCCAGAGCTGGATGCATGCCAAAAAGTGTGGTTTTGTCCCAGGGAAAAATCATAAAAATGTTACTTTTTCACAGAAAGCATTAAGGTAAAGATAACACTTTATGAAAAAGAGAAAGTGATGGCAGGGAATAAATGCTGTAAATAGCCTGGGATGTGCATTACCATCCCAATTAAAAATCTGTTCATAACAGATGGCAATAAATGTAGCGTGTGGGAAGTTTTGGAAAATGCTGATACAATAGCAAAGCAGAAAGATATCTGACAAAACAGGAATGACCCCAGGACATCCACAAAAATACTGGAAGGCACTGCCTTCCAGGAATACAAAACTACTGACTTCACATTATTCACCATCTCCCAAATTGAGGAAACTAGGCATCTTTGTAAGTTAATTAAAAAATAGCATAAAGTGTAGCTCAATATGGGGAAAAAAATAATTTATCATATTTTTCTTTAAACAGTTGCTTGAGCGACTGATTTCAGATTCAGAATTTTCCTGAGGTGCTGTTCTTAAAAGGACAGTTTGTCTGAGAAGTGGTGCTGCTTATAAAAGTTAAAATAAATTTTGTCATGAGCTGCTCACTCTACTTTTGTTCACCTCTTTTCTCCCATTCCATTATGGTTAGGAGAGTTTTGTCCTTGAAAACCAGGAACAGGAAAGAGTCACCTCGTGGGCAGCCGTACTGAGCACTGCTCTGGAAACAAGTTTGCTGCCACCAGGCCTTAAGAGCAGCCCCCAGCAGCACTGCACTGCTCAGGTATGGAGACAGCCACAAGAGAGATGGGTCAGCCCCTCTGATGCATTTAATTTCATGCTTCTTCTTAGTGGTGGAGGTTTGGAGGAAGGAAAAGTTTTGCTTCAGAGCCTGGACCTCTCTCACAGGACAAAGACAACACAACCCCAAAGGCAACATCCCCTCTAAGCCCTTCCCTTCAGCTTTTTTGCCATTACAATTCCAGTGTGAGCTGTTCTGCATGTGTTGACTCCAAGAGGCAGCCTTGCACCTTTCCTTCCGTTTCCTCCTTGCATCACCACCACAGATTATGAAGACAAATGCAGGCAGCTTACACAACATGAGCCACTGCACCCCCCTTTCTGTAACATGCACACTTAAACCAACATTAGGCTGGAAATCTTGCAGCATAAAAGGCTGCCTGATTTGCCTTGACTTTCCAAATGCCATACTAGTGATTCCAGGATCAAACCTATCTACCAACAGGCTAATCTCCAGCAGCCCCCTGAAACAGCCTGTGCTTCTCCTTCAGCATCTCTCTCTAGGCAAAGGGACAATTTCTTTACACTCCTATGCCACCAACTGATCCGAGCTTTTCTCCTGCACTTCACAAGCTGAGGGACAGGAGTTTGCTCTTTAGAAATATGCCTGAACTGTTCCCATCCTTGGGAATGTTATTCTGCAAGACATGACTGAAATCAACAGTAACTTTTGCTGGACACTGGAGCCATATATTTATGTCTGGGAAACGTGCAGGGCTTGAGTTGGGTCACATATGAGTGGGCTGCAGGACACTTACAATTGGCAGGCCCGTGCCCCAGTGCTGCCTGCCCCTCAGGCAGGGTGCCTGCCTTGCCAGCAGCATGCCATGTGCCCACTCCAGCTCCGTGGCTTTCAGAGAGCCCCCACTGCCACCACTTGTCCCCAGTGTGCCTCAGCAGCACAGCGGTGACCAGCAGCACCAAGGTGGCCACCACCCCTTCACCCACCTCTGTCACAGTGCCCACACTACCAGCCTTGGCACAGCCCTGGGCTGGCCAGCACCTCCTGCATGATCCCGTTCCTGAAACCAATGCCAGGAGCCACCTCCCACTACAGGGAAGGGCAGTCTCCCCACCATCCACAATCCAACCCCGATCCAGTGTTTAGGAAGGTGGAGAGAAGCTGATGAGCAGTTGTGGGTAGGATGAAAAGGGTGACCTCTTAACCCTGTACAGCAATAAGAATTTGTCTGACCAGGTGCTTAAGATGGCATGCAAGAATGATTTTCTCTGGAATTCTGGTTTGTCTGTCTTCTTGTTTGACAAGTAATCTCACCTGACCAGGGAAGGGACGTAGCTGGTAAAGATGGGGGGGGCAGTCCTCAGAAGAAAAGATTTTCTTTCAAGATGAGTTTGCAACAATGGAGGAAAAAGAAAACCAACACCCCTCCTTAAATGTGTCCAAAGGCTCAATTTCATATTTTGCCACCAGAAATTTTCATTTCAGTGGGGTATGCAAAAACAAAAGTGTGTGTGTGGCAGGGTGAAGGTTTAACTAAAATAAACTCACGATAGTTGAGCTTCAAAGCAGACCTCAGAAGCTGGAAAGAAAGAATTGAAACTCAGAAGAAAACAAGAAGCTTATTTTTTAAAAAGTGTTCTGGTTTAAGGCAATGCATGTCGTCTTCTTGAGCTGTTAGGCTGCTGACAGTCATAAGAGCACTAAGCTGCACCTCCTGTGTTTAAACATCTGATGGATAATAAGGAAAAGGTCTCAGTTCTAGTAGCTTCATCTGATATGTTTTGGAGAAAGCTTTTCTGTGCTGTTTTTGACCATAAATTAATTCTAGTGTATATGGGAGTGTTGCA
Organism: Pyrgilauda ruficollis; assembly: GCF_017590135.1. Lineage (NCBI taxonomy): Eukaryota > Metazoa > Chordata > Aves > Passeriformes > Passeridae > Pyrgilauda > Pyrgilauda ruficollis. Next base: position 4,374,496 of record NW_024524934.1, on the reverse strand, counting down.
GTCCTGGTTTTGAGGAGCTGAATTCTAGAGGGTGGTTCAGGAAACACTTGCTTCTCCCAGTAGGAGTGAGCTGGACTTGTGAGGACATGCAAGGACAGGCACAGGAGAGCTGCTCTGCAGGAATTGCCAGTGCCCACCCCAGTGCCCATTTAGGCATGGTTCTGCGAATTTCCACCCTGGCTGTGTGCTGGCATCAGGGTTTGTACCTCAATGTGTGCAACACTGCTTTAGGTGTGGTCAGATGAATTTGCTCATAGGTGAAAGGAGGGGATAGGCTCAGGTGGACTGGCTGGATCTTCACCCTAAAAAAAACCCAGGGCTGTTGGCAACTCAGCATCTGGGAATGTGAAGAAAAGTCTCTGTTACTGCTGGACTGAAGTTTCTTTAGTTACATGCATGAGTTATCGCACACATTACCTGATGCTAGTGTTTAGAGAGAAAAACAAATCTTCCTTAAATCACTCTCATCTAATTCTGCTCTTCAAGGAGCTGTGTTCTTTGAAGCCTCTTACACCGATATCTGATAGTTGAAAAGGTAAAGGAGAACAAGGTGAGGGAGCACAAGCCCAGTGAGTAGCTGTGCTTTTCCAACAAGTCTTACTGAAGACATACCCATCCTTATCCCATCATCACTAAGTGCTGTTTCAGTGAGAAGCAAACAGTTGGTTGTGAAAAAAAAAGGATTATTCACTTGCAGTACTTAAATTCCAATGACTGTGAATTGCATATTGACCAAAACCTGCTTTAAGTTATATCTTCTCAGGTGAACTATAATATCTGCATGGGGGCTAGAGGACAATAATAATTTTTCAGAATTTCTGCAATCAAGGTGTTTTTGTGATTGCTGCAATGGTGTTGCAACACTTTCCCTTGAGCAGGTTTTTCAAAAGAGGAAGGTTTTGATGGTGAGATTACAACAACTTTGTGGGCATGAGACTCAAAAACAGTCACAGGAAAATCCCTATTTTTTTTTAATACTTTATTCCTATGAGAAGTTCTTGCTCAATCAGGAAGTCTCATTAAAATAATGGAGAAGAGGAACAAAAGAATGAGGATTAGTTATATGAGTAATGATGAAGACATAGGTACAAAATACCTTTTTTCTAGAGCATGGCTTATTCAGCCAGCATCACTGTCTGGAATCATATTTAAAAAACCTGTATGTCTCTGTCTGTCTGACTTTTGAAGGGTGGGGACTAAGCTAAGGAAAATTAACAATTATACCAGGCAGAACAGAGCCACATTAGTGTATATTAGTATGACGTGTACGTTGCAGGGAAGGTTGTTTTCCAAGAGCCCGTCTACAAATGACAGTGGGATGGAGAGGTACCAAAATGATTTTGAATTATTAAGTTGCTGTGGTGAAAAGTTCAGTGCAAGCTAAAGCATCTGAAAAAAAACCCCGCAGGTCTGTCTGTTCAAGCAACTGGCCACGCAAAAACTTTAAAACAATGAAATGGCTAACGTGGTAGATTAGCATACAAACAGTGCTACTCAGAAACTTCTGGTATTTCTTTCATCTCACATCCATGAGGTGAATGAGGTGTTCTTTGACAGCTAACAGCTCTATTTGGGAAGTAAGGCTACTGCATCAGAAAAACTGCAGTGAAGGACTACTCCCACCTCCCCTGTGATCCTACTGCCGCTACTGGAGACATTCCTGTGGCCATTTTTCTTAGTTTTCTTAGTTTTCTTATTTTTATGTATACCATTCAGCTCCCAGCTGAGGAATTGACACCAGGATGATGCAGATATACTTTCAAAGTCTAGGAGTGATTGAACACTCCAACCACAAACAGAACTATCCACCATTTTCATTCCTTTGCAATAATAGACAAAATTTATGGCTATATTAGCAACCTTCTTCCTGCCTGGAGAGAGCTGAGGTGAGTCTGATTCTTTGAGTTTAGACAGACACAATAAGCAACTGCATCAAAGCCACTTGGAATTGTGGCTGGCACACAGCTGTGTGAATCCTTGGAAAAGTAAGCACAAGGTAGAATGCAACATCATCTTCCACTGATTCCCAGTTTTGGCGTCACATTAACAGCAACAAAAAATATACTGAAGAATTGCAGGTTTAGACTACTGATTTCTCAGATGTCTCTATCTGATGGAAAGCAGCCCTGTGTTAATGTGACCTACCCTTTCAGATCGTGAATCTGGGTCTGGGCTTGTGGGCTTGCACAGGACACTGTGGGATACCTGCTCTAGTAATCAACCTCCTATTCACACTGATGCAAAAGTTTGTCAGGCTTGCAGCAGGCAGCGATGGCATGCTGTGTTCCCCATGCCCCTTTTGAGCTGGCACAAGAGCAGCCATGACACGGTGCTCCTTTCCCACCCCCTTAATGTGGGACAGACACCCCACATTTAGGGGAAGAGAGAGCAACCACACGTGAGTGTCTTTTCTTGCCTGGAAGCTCGGAAGGGCTGCTCCAGCATGTCGGGATGGGCCTGGAGCCGTGTTCAGTAGCCAGGACAGAGCTGGGCACTCGCCCAGGGAAGGGAGTGAAGGGGTGATTGCTGTGCCAGTTGTTACAGGCAAACCTTCTCTTGCAGCCTGAGGGGATTGCTAAGCATTTAGCAGCTCTTATATTTCGATTGGTAATACTCACTGAACTGCCACAGCAACTTAGTGTGTTCCCACCTCCTGCAATAATTGCATCCGAGGAGATATGAGTAGTGGGATGAGGTTATTGATGCTGGGCTTAGGGTGAGATGGGAAAATCAGTGCCTGGGTGTGAATGTTCTCATGCAGGGTTTTTGGGGGTTTTGTTGTGGTAATCAGGAACAAAGACCATGGACAAGTGCCAGACCCTGCTGTCCCTTACATTGTCGTCAGGGAAGGAAAGCAACAGGAAAGGAGAGCACTGGTCCCCACAGCAGCAGCAGCTGTTGCACACATCCTATTAAAGCAGGTAGGAGACAGTGCCTCTGTTTCCCAGGCTGCAGTAACAGCTCTGGTGTCTTTCTAACAGTGCAGAGAGGACAGAGGCCAGCTTGCCCAGAAGCTGTCAAGAGGGATTGCAGGAAGGGTTATTTTGGCAACAAAGAGCTTCTGGTGCTCAGGCATCTTGTGCACACTCACCCTTAGCAAAGAGAACAGAGGTGACAGTGGAACAACATTCTGTTATTCCAGAGGTGAACCAGTTCTGGAAAGAAGAAATGAGAATATAATTTCACCATTTTCTGCCCACTTCTGTGAATGGATAATAAAAGCACTGATCTCCCTTGTAAAAGCATGCTGGTGTTTCTGAATGAAAAGTACTGCTATTACTTTCTTGTAATAGCAAGAATGACCTTTATTTTCCCTTTATTTATTTATTTACTGAACAAGGTGTAAATTGCTCGTGACCAGCAGAGATGTATGTCAGTGGACACATCCCTGCAGACACCGAAGGATTGTTTGCACTGAGACTCCTTGTGTCACAACTTATTCATATGCTGTGGTTATATTGCATGAAATGAGGGCAGGAATTTGGTCTGGAAGAACTAAGGGGGCTCAATAGTGCGGCCTGGGGATGTACACCTCTCCCATGGCCATCAGCACCTGTGGAAATCTAGGGCACCAGGAATATTTCTTTGTCTACCCTGGGGTGCTCTGACCTCCGCGGGAGCACTGACTTTGACCCTCATTCATGGAGAGTTTCCTAAACTTCAAGATAGACTAGAATCCACTAAATTGTGAAGTAGATCGTAGAGAGTAGTGTAGGTGTATCACTTAGGTGAGAAATTTAGGTTTTGGGATTTTTAGTATGTTGTGGGTGGAAGCAAGATGGAGGGCACAGGGTATCATCCTGGCTTTCTTCTTCATGCTTCTTCTTCCTCCTTCTTCATGGGTTTGGGTGGCATTTTGTAATTGGGTGGAAAAATCTGCATTGCAGACTCTTTGGGATCAGTTATTTTGTTAAAAGGGGAAATAATCTAGGTGCCAGTTCTTAATTGCATAGTTTAGTTTTAAAAGACCTTGTAGCAAGAGATTGTTAGCCATTTTTGCGGTGCTTTTCCAGTCTGCTGAGCCTGGTGTGGACAGCTTGCAAAACTTTAGATAAGATAATAATAAACAAGAACCTGAAGACCAAAAAAATCCAGTGCATCTCTCCTGACACAAAACCACTCCAGGACGGTCTCCCCCGAAAGGGGAGCCTCCTGGGAGGGCCCAGCCTGTGACCCAGAAGCCAGAGAATGGGCAACAGGTACCCTGACAAGAGCTCACTTTCTGCTTTATATGAGCAGAGGGAGGAAAGGTGTCCCAGTGGTACCATGGCTGGCCTGTGACGTGGCCACTGACCTGCGCTGCGGCGGTGTGTGCTTCTCCACAGACCTGGGGAAAGTCATTAAGGGCCATTTCAGACCTACATACCTTGGAAATACTTTCTCTTAATTCCTCCATGCTTCTCTTTCATATCTGAAAGGTGACTTTCAAGAATTTTGTCATGCAGGAGTCATGTGCAAGATAAGCAGAGATAAATACCTGAGATAAATACCAAAGATAAGTTAAAGCTGTTATCTGAAAACCAGCTGAATAGGATTGAAAGTCTTTAGCCTTTAAGGGGGTAAGAAAAAGTCTTGGTCTTCATTACATTACTCTAGGCAACAAGCATGCTATTTTAAGATTTGTGGGCAAGTCTTGTTTTATCTTTTATCTAGACTGAGATTATCATGGCTGATACTGATACTGCAAATAACGTTTTGGTTTAGTTGTTTCATGGTATGCTATCCATCCAAACTGGTCCTTAAATGACTCCTCTGCTTGCCTGGAGGCCTGCAACTTTTTGTTCTAACAGCTGGACCACGTCCTGAAATCATTATCTCCCTGTGATGTACCTGGAAACTTAAAGGAAGTGACTTGGTCAAACTTGGACAGGAGTTTTTTGTTAGAGCCTGGAACTGAGTCGAAGGCTAACATCCCACACGTTGAGAGGGATGACTTTTCAGCCCAGAGCTGCCCAGCACTCTTGGATCTGACTTGAACACATTCAGGTGAGTGTCGGACTGAGTGTTATCCTTGTAAGTTTGGGTTCAAAATCCTGTACAACCACAGCCTCTGAGCACATCTGTCAGAGCCACATGGCCACTTTTGGACAGCAATCTAATGTGATGGCAAGGAAAAAAAGGAAGAGGAAAAGAAACAAATGTGCTGTGGAAATGTTACATCTTTCAGATGCAAAAAGAACAATCACAGAAAAATGTTATGCCCATACTGGAAAACATATAGTGGTTATCATAGAAATAGCAATGAAATATGCAGGCTATGTGAGCTACACAGTGCAGTCAACAAATGTCAACCACCTAAATCTTTCTGACTGTGGAGAACATATCTGGTCCCAGGTTTATGGCTTCTGAGGCAATGGACTGTAATAAGATCACAGCAACCAGCTTCCTAGAAAAGTGATCTAGCTACAAACAATACATGCTCATAATTATACTACAAATATCTCAATCAGTAGTCACTTGTGCTTCTTGTGTAGGCCAGTTGTAAAATACAGTTAACAGGAGAGCAAGCACTGTGCTCATAAAGTTACGTGATAATTTGAAAGTTAAAGTAAACATGTTCTGCCTCTGTTACTGCTCCCTGTGTTTATTCCCCACAAGTTACAGTAGGGAAGAGGTGAAGAGAAAGAAAAAGACAGAGGAAAAATTTACCTGTGCTTCCATTCCTCATATCCCTGCTTTGGGCTGCTGGGAAGCTCCAGGCAGTTGGGAGTAGTAGAGCCCTAGCAGGTGCTTGTAAAAGCAGCATGTACAAGGGTGAAATTCTGGTCATCTTCCAGTCCTTTCCCAGGATGCAAACAAGGTGAAAGCAATAGTAAATACACACGGTAAAGATGAAAATACTCATTCTGTTTCTCTGCATAAATTCTTGACCTTGTGCAACAGAGTTTAGGCAGTACTTATGAGTTACATGGATTTTTTGCAATTGCTATGGGACAGCTGATATATGTGGTCCCATAGAAAAGCATGTGAAGACTAGAAGTCAACTCCAGCCTGAATTCAGATTTTCTGGGGGGAGCTGACTTCAATTTGTTGAAAAACAGAATTTCTCACACCAAAATGAATATCTTGTACAAAATTTCTTCACTACAATGCTTGCATAGATTGCATATTTTAATCTTTATTACTTTTCTTTTCATCATCTTAGATTTTACAGGTGAAGCAACTTAAATGTCCTAGGATTTCTGTTTGGACTTAGACCCCCAGGCATCTTTCTGCTCAGACATGGAACAGTAGTGCACATTCTGGACAGCACAGTCACCTTTCCTTCAATGCTCAAAAAGGGTCAGTAAGATTATTTGATAGATCAGCCTTATATTACAATTCAATTTTTCATCTAGATTTTGACAAAATCAACTTCAGATAATGTTTCTACATGTGCATATGCACCTATGAAATAGAATTATAAAATGGTTTGGGTTGGAAAAAGATCTTAAAGATTTTGTGGTTCCAAACCGATTTCTACAGGCAGGGACACTAGACCAGGGACCTCAAAGCCCCATCCAACCTGGCCTTGAACACTTACAGGGATGAGCCATTCACCACTTCCCTGGGTAGCCTGTTCCTTTGCCTCATCACCACCACAGCAAAAAATTTCTTCCTTACATGTAATTCAAACCCTTTTTTAATTTAAGGCCATTCTCCCCATCCTATCACTGCGTACTGTTGTAAGAAGTCCCTCTCCAGCTTTGCCCATGAGTGAAACAAGCACAGGTGTGTGTATCTACAGGAAAAACAAGTGAAAGAAAGCATGTTCACCTGGGATCCTGCAGGGCATCACCCAGGAGTGCCCCTCAGGGCTGTTGGTGTCCTTGGGTCATGCCAGCAGATGGAGAAAACGCTGGTCCTACATCAAGAACCCCACAAAGAGCCAGGTGATGGCCATGGACACAGAGCCAAAACAGATGGTCAGATGGCCATTTGCACACAAATGTCCACAGCGTGAAAGAAAAGGAAGACTAAAATTTCTCCCTGTGCATATATTTGGTGCAGGTGGTGACCTGGGGAGGTGGCAGCACCCTGGTGTGATGTTCTTGCCCCCAAGGCCCTTCAGCAGCTGGATGACCTCCGTGTTGTGCTTCAAGGAGAGGTCCTGGCCACAGGTGTTGAGTAGGAGCACCAGGGCATGGCCAAGGCCAAGCAGGTCTCTCATGCAGTGGAGGTCAGCCCACAGGTGGGAGGTGCTGCCCTAGACCACCCACTTTGCCCAGGAAATGAGGGAGGTGCCGAGAAAGAAGCACTGCCTGCTGGAAGGGAAATGGCTCCTTGAATGACATCCACATACGCACAGTAGACATTCTGGAGCACGAACAGCTCCCTGATGAAAAGCTCAAAGGGCTCTAACTCTTTGTGCAATGTCATGAGGTAGGCGAGGGTGCAGGCAGCCTCCTCGGCTGCAAGGGCACAGGTGATGCGGTGGTTCTGTGTGACGTACTCCCTGCAGTTGGATTCTCTTCCTTCAGAAAGACACCTTGTCTTCAATAAATGCTTTACAGGCTTCTGCTAAAATCAAACTCGCTGAGAAGTTCAGCCTCCAAAGAGGTTTTTGTGCTTGCAAATTAACAGCGTAGAAAACAAATGGAAGTGAAACACTGTGACTCAGAACTGCAAAAAGGCAATATCTGATGTTGCAATTCATTGCTCCTCAGAAAAAGTCTCTCTTGAAATACAACATCAGACACCACCAACAGCTTGTTTTGATGGCTGTGCTTGCTTCCTGCTTTAGAACTTGTGAATCCATCTGATGCAGAGCATGCAGCTGCTGCCCTTACTTTCAATATTAATAGTTGCACAGTCACTGATGTAGAAGCAGCATAAGTGAAGAACAACTTGCAGATGCAAGCTGCTCCACAGCACCCTGAAGATTAAACAAGCATATTGCATAATTACTGTCTTGCCAATGAGCAGCTGGCACATATTTCAGAGTGTCCCCAAATTCAATGTGTGGATATGTTCTCAACTGCTTCCTCCCCACTCTCCCTGCATGTATCATATAGCTGTTAAAATTTCTGTCCATGTAGCCTATGACAGAAAAACCTCATATTTATCTTATGCCATTCTTTTTTTTTTTTTACTTAAAGGATTTTTTTTAACCACCCCAATGTGTCAGTCATCAGTCACACTTTGGGGTGCTTCTGAATTGTGAAAGACTTTTGACATGAAATAAATACTACTTCAACATGTCTCAGTGACAATTACACTACTAGATCAACATATATGTAAGCTATTGTGTCCTTTCTGCTCTTTGATATTCCAGATAAATACAATTTATAGAAGGCAATAATCAGAAACCCAGCTCAATACATACCATTTCCCAGCGAAAGAGCACAGGCTGAAGAAGAACCACTCATCCATCCTCTACCTCTATATTTCTGTCTTCACTATTCTTCATTTCTCATGTAAGGCCACCAACATTCACATATAAGAAGCAGGAGAATTTTTGCCCCTGTGTTGAACTATGTCACAGTATCAGTTTTTTTCAGCAATATTTTCATTTGCACATTTGAAATCTGACAAACAGTTTCTACTAAGAGTCATGGATGTGTTGTGATGAGTTCTAGGCTTACATCCATCACAAGGGACTAGGTTAGCAAAACCTGCTATTTAAACTATTTAAATTAACCCTAGCTTTCTGATAAGACATTTGTATTTCTAAGAGCTGTGTATGCATCTGGTATAACATGCTTATGCAATGAGAGCTTGACATAGCTCTGACTAAAGTGAAATCCTTGGTAAGTCTCTTTGTTCAGCTGTGAGCCTGTTCATGTGGATCTGCCATGACACAGCACGTTTGGGGCATGCAAACTTTTCTCAACGTCACATTCTTTTGCTCCAATGTAAAGCAATGCTGAGGCAAAACCTGTTGATCTGAGATTTTGCCAGTAAATGTTCTGAGTGGGCAGTGCATTGTGCTACAGAGGGAGAAATGCTGCTGCAGGCCAACAGTACAGCTTGTTAAAGGTGCACAGATCCTGAGCTGACACTACTATCCAAGTCTAGCAAAGAAATGCACAGCAAACACCACCATGAGGGGAAAACATGTCCCAGCTCAGTCACCGGTGAATGCTGTCCAAGGGAACACAGACCTGCCCAGAGTGCTTCCAGCTCATTCCTAATTTGATTGTTAGGCTGTATTATACCCAGGAACAAACACCACTCCCCTGTGTGACACCTCAGAAAGGCAAATTGCCATGGCAGCTGGTGACTATAAGGCCAGCAGCCTCTCGCTGTCCTCTGTGCATTTCACAGACTGTGGAGTTCAGCCTTCCCACCTCCTCACTGGGTCAGCTGGCTGCAATACCATTTCTCCCCTTCTGCCATAATCTTAACACAAGACCTCCATCCAGCTGGAGTTAGGAGGGTGTGGAAGGAGAAAAGTGGGGGAAAGATGGTAGCATTCCTGCAGGAGTCAGGGTTTCATTAAGGGGGGTCTCAGCTGGGGGCAGAGAGCACAGGTAGTTTTTCTGAAGTACAAAGGCTGAGATCTTTCAAGGCATTTGGATGCCTTGGAAAGTGTCAGATCTTTAAAAATGCAGTAATATTTCAAAACAGTGTAATCTGCTACACAGGTAGGAAAGCCTCTAGGATCTCAAAATACATATATTATATATATATATATATATATATATATATATGAAAGGAGATTCTTAGTTGTTGAAGCCTGCATTACTACCATGGTCCGTACGAAACAAGTAAAGCTACATGCAGAAAATGAGATGAGTCTGCTCTTCACAGGAGTGCAATGCAAGATTTAATTTTTCCTTGGTGTCTTTTGTTGTTGGTTTGAGGTTTTTTCTTGCACAGACATTGCTGCAGCACCTTTGCAGAAGTCCAGAGTCACTGTGATCCTTTGGTACCAATAGCCTTGGGTGAAAGAAGGCTGCATGCTTGGTGCTGCTTCTTAATCTCAGTGCCTTGACTGGCTGGCACAGTTACTATTTAGATACCTGAAAACATGCATATAAATGATTGCTGTGGGAAATCAAGCTGTCAAAACCTTTGGGGTTTTGAGGACTTTTTTGGGTTTCTTTTTTAGTGCTGGTTCTGCCTTGTGCTGCTCTGTGTGAAATAGACCCATGCTTGAATTATAGGCAATATTCACCAAACAAAACTAACCACCCCCCACCCTAGGAAAAAAAAAAAAAAAAAAAAAAAAACCAACACACAAACCAAAAAACCAAACCAAAGCCAGCCAAACAAACAAACAAAAAAGTACAAGTCACATGAGCCACCTCAATGGAAAAAGTATTTTTTACATATTGGTGTTGTTGATTTACAGACTCATCCAAAGTTCAGATGCAAGAAGTGGCCAAATCTAGATGTACATCTGAACCACATTACGGCACCTGTCATCAGCAAGGTGTGAGGAAACATCATGAGAGTCCTGGCTTCTTCTGTTGAACAATGTATTGGACCTCTGCATATCCTGGGTGCAAGTACAGAGTTATGGGACAAAAAAAAAAAAAAAATAGATGATTGAATTTACCATGAAATTTAACAAATAGGCTGTGTAAAAGGGTTCTGTGCTGGCAGAACTAAAACTGCTGCTGACTGAGATTTGCAGTGCCACTCCTTCCTATTGTTCCCTGGACTTGCACTGAAGCAATTTTCATTATCCTGAGAAGAGTTTTTGGTGTGGCTCTTGTAGTAGAAACATACTCCCCAGTAGGATTAGGGACTGAAATGTCTTCCATGTGGATGAATGGGAATAGACCTTTCCAGACAGTGAGGATATTATCTTAGGAATAGGGTTAGTACTCAGTCAACTGCTCTTGGCCTTAACAATTATAGGTAATTGGTTTCAGCTAATTTGTTAGCTAATTTAAAAAGCAAGATGCACAGGTTTTGCACATTGGTTTTGAGTTCCTGTTTGGCCTCAGTCAGTAGCGACGAATGTGATGCATTTCATGTTCATTTGGAGTACCTTGGCTTTTTTTATTCTGTTGTTAGGACAAAACCATCTGTATCACGTTATTCCTTTTCCTGGCCCTTTCATGCAAAGCTGTCAGTTTGAACTGGCACCACTGTTAAACTCACAGTAAGCCTGTAGGGAGCAAACAATTTTTCCTCAGTGTGGTTTTTCTGGTTTGGAAGAGCACGTAGCCACAGTTTGCTGTTTTGTGCCCAAGTAAAGGATCTCTTCATCCCTCACGCCTTCTGAACTTAATGAGACGAAACTGCTTTGGTCTTGTGTTGGTTTGGGATGTCCTACAGTGTGCATGGCCTCTCTAAAACTCTCCCTTTGGAGCAGCCCTGCCTGGCAAGGGTCTTCTCTAACACGTGCCTTACTCATATGCCCTGTCTGAGCTGGACGCTGTCAGCACAGGGGAAGTGAAAGCAGACTCTGAGCACAAAAGCAATCAAAATTTATTCCTATCTCTCCTCTGCCTTCCCTTTTTCCTTGTTCATAGCAGTCCCTGCCATTCCTACACTTCCCAAGCCACCATAATCTGACTGTAGAAAGAGAAGAAAATTCAAACCTACCTGGAGCAGGAGTTCCCAGGCAGGCGCACTGACACAGGACGGTCACAACGCAGCAGCACAGGCAGCAAACGGGAGGAGAGATGGAATGACACATTGACTCAAGTGCCAGCTCAGCTCACATGGGCCAGAAAAACCATCGAGTAATCTAATTGCACCCAGTCAGTGAGCACATCTGGCTGCACAAACAGCAGGGGCCAGACAATGCATCCATCTCATCTGCCTTTGTCTTGCTGCCGTCTGGAGCTGCAGACACAGAGCCTCCTACCCTGCAGCAGCTTCACCGCTTGCCTGCATTTGCAGCAGACTCTCAGTACAAAGGTTTTGGGAATAGGTAGGCTGCCTAGCCTCTTAGCAGAGCGCATTTTGCAAGTCAGACTTACTACTGCTCCAAAGCAGAGCACTCGACAGCTCCCTCCTCCAATTAATTTCCAACAGGGACATGTATTCACCTCTGTGCAAACTGCTCCTCATCACCTGCTCAGGAGCAACAGCACGGCATCCTCTTCCCTGCTCATTTATCCTCCTGCACAGGGAAAGCAAGACATAATTAAACACCTCGTAATAGAGGACAGGCAGGCTGTGGTGGTGAAGCTGGTTTTCTGCTGTAAATATGACTAGATTTTATAGCTGACACTGGTGTAGTCAAGGCACAGATAGGGATCTGTTTTCTCCCTGCAGATTAAAATCCACATGAGTGTACAGTAAAGTAAAATTGTACATGTGCAGCTACCATTTGCCATGGAGGAGTGTCCAAAGGCAACTTACAGTGGGTTTTGCAAACATTTGGGCACTTGACAGCTTCATGAGCATGAACCCAAGGTGTTCCCCTCGGTGTGTGAAGAGAGGCAGAGGGTGTTAGGCCCTCAGGGAGGTGTCAGGGCAGGGCAGTGTCCCTGCAGCCTGGTGTCTGCATGGCCAAGGGTCTGCTCCCAGCTGCAGGTGTGTTAGCAGCTAGAGGAGCAAAGCAGCTCCATTTGCAGGTTGGGAGTCACCTGCTCTGCCAAGCAAGTCTGACAGCCCTGTACACTGCTGCTACAGGTGACTGGCTGTGTCAGAGGGAACAGGTACATGGATCAGATCACTGTTGTTTTTTTTAATGCCTCCACTAAACATGTAGCATTATCATGCTCTTTATTCTGACAATATAACTTGTTGCCAGGTACAACATGAGCAGAGAACTCATAGGGATCTAGAAAACACCTACTGTGAAGAATGACTGAAAAATATAAGTGTTTATTATGGCATTAGAAAAAAAAAGGGGGGGCAGGAAGTCTTCAAATATGTAAAAAAGGTAAACCAGAAGCAAATTCTGGTTCAAACAGGAAGGGAGTAGCTGATTCTCTCTGTTCTCTGTGCATAGGACAAGAACTAATCACCTTAGATAGCATCAGAAGAGGTGAAGATCAGATATAGTGGAAGCTTTGTAGTGATAAACAGTTAAATGTGGATTAGATTGTCTGGAGAGGCTGGAATTTTCCTAATGATGGTTTTCATTGGCAGGTTAGGCGTAGCTTTTTCAACAGTTTTACGGGTCATACTGGTTCAGACCTGGTAATTTTCTAGGTCTTTTCCAGCTTCTTTCCTCTGATGGTCTATATTACAGTACCATAACTTAGCTGTAGCTGGGCTGGGGATCTTGTTACACTCAGCAAAGGTAACAAGAGGAGTTTGTCATCATTTGGAAATATGCTCATGATCTCTGCTAATTGCTATTAACATTGCAGTTTGGTTAAAATCAGGATAGTCCTGGACCTTTCATGAAGAAAAAACATTTGTGATATTTTGTGATTCATCCGAAGCATAAAGAAAAAATAATTTAATAAATGCTAAGTCTAACAGTTTACCTATTGACAGGTATTTCACATCTCATATCTTTTCTCATCGTAACACAAATTAGCTTGATCACTGTTCCATTTTTTTTTTTTTTTTTTCTTCACTGAATTCTCAGGATTCTTTTTCAGAGGGCTGTAGTAGGTGTCTGCTGTCATTAAGACCTTCCTACCTAGGAGAGATTTTTCAGTAGATTTAGGTAGAACCAAGCCAGGACTTGCTTTGGAAAAGCATTTTTCTCCTCACCATCAGCTTCTGTGGGGTGCCATCTGGCTTTTGGGGCTTTGGAATCTCCCAGAGGGCTCTAGGATTGAAAGCAACCCCATCACACTGCACTGCAAGTCTGCTGGGGAGATGATGTTAGACATCCTTGGCTGCTGGAGCCTGCCAGGTTCTTTGTGGCTTTGAGAACCCACTGGCAGCAGTACAAACCCCGGCTGTCGGGGAAGGAAGCTGACCCGTGCTGCACAGCTGCAGTTTTCTTCCCACCAGTGGAAACATCACCATTTGTAGCCCAAAGTTTTTTCTTAAGATTTAGCCTAAGACTTTTTACTTCAGTTGCCTTGTTTTCCCTTTGGAGGCTTTACTGTGTGCTGGGGTCTCCTCAGTGCATAACCAGGAGTCTGGGCAAAGCAGCCTGTGCTGCTGAGCCCTCCACCTCACTGTGTGAGCCCCAAACTTGCACTAAAAGTTACCACAGTTCTAATGTGAAGACAGGGGATTTTTTCCCCCGTCTTTGCTATCCACAGACATATGGAAGCCTGTATCACCCTTATTAGAAGGAGCCCTGCTTTAGGCTCTATCAAGTTTTCACATCATCTCCACATCTTTTTCTTGGTTATCTTCTGGAGCTGTTGATGAGCTTACACCCAAAACTGCTCAGCAAAAGTCTCGAACTTCACTCCTGAGTGTTTCAAATTGCCAAGCACCTTCCTGTTTGCTTTTGCTTAGGGTGGAGGCTCATGTTTATGTTTTGGTCCTTTGTTCAACTGCTTACACAAAAACCTTTTATGGCTGTCTTATGGGAAGGGGAGTGGCTGCAATCACCATTCCCCATGGGGCTGAAGACAGACCCTGATAGCATTAGTGAAGCTGGGACAATCTTGTCTTCCCATACTGGGTCACTGGAAAGTCGCCAAGACAGTTATAAAGGGGCAAAGAGGCCAGAAAACTACTGGAAATCTCCTGCCTTGCACAACATCGCATTCCTCAGCTCCTGCAGCCTTGTCTTGTCTGGTCCTTTCCTTCTAAGCAGCTTTTCCCAGGCCGAGGTTTTCTTACTGGATTGCCCAGTTACTATACACACCTGGCAGCTGGTATCCTAACATCTGTTTTCTGTCCTGAGACAGGTTCTTTCACGGTGCTTTCTGGAACCTTTCTTTTGCAGCACATCTGGATCCTGCTTTGAATTACAATTGTGCTCTGCAGTCAAAATTCTGCAAGTGTTTGTTTCTTTTCTTCCAGTTCAGCTCAATTTCAGTTTGGGAACTACTTACAGCTTCTTGGCTGTCGCTCACACTGAGAATGCTCCTTGGCCTGAACCCCAAGCCTTTATTTAGGTTTAGGTTTTGCTATACTACTTTTTATTTGCAAAGAATGTACACTTTCCCCTGTACCTACAGCAATCAGAAGAAAACAGGCAGCTTTATCCCTAAGCCGCTGCTTATTCCATCTCTGTGGGCCCTGTTACACCTCTGGGCAAGTTCATGACAGAGAACCATTTTTGGATGCTTGGCAGTTATGTCCTTCTCAGAAGATCCTGGTCTACAAATGGTTGTAGGCTGGAAGAGTGGCAGAAAAGTGCCACATTTGCTTGCACTTCTCCTTTGCTCTTCCAAAGGCCTCAGCACCTACTGGGGACACAATACCCCTCTGGGATGTTATGACCCTCCTGAGTTCCTGCTCCATCTCAGGGATGCACAAAAGATTGCTTTTCTCACTCTCAGACCCTTTTCACACACACACACACAGAGCTCAGCTGCAACCACTGCCCTGCTCCAGCCATTGGCTGTCAGTAGCTTCTGAGATTTCTCCAGGTCAGGTCTTGCTCAGGACATTCCATGAGTTCAGTGTCCTAGATGGTGGCTTCTGCTGTGACTAAACAGTGCAGGAGTCTGAGTTGCTCCTGGTGGTTAGCCTGAGCAGACCACAGAGAGACACTGCACCCCTCAGAGCAGGCTCTGAGGTTTCTTGCACACCCAGCTGGCTGTGTCCAGCATGAGGCCATCGTGTCCTCTAATCAATACAGCAGTTCTGGAGTAACTTGGCGTCTCTGACGGAAAACACCGGTGGATTTATGTGCCTGTATTTGTACGGTACCATATTAAAAATTTCAGCTGGGCCATCTCATAGCGGAAGTAAGACTTTTTCCAGGGGCATTAGCTGTGGGATCTCCAGAGTTATAGCCACATTAATCATGAATTCCCCAAGAAACTGCCCTACCCCATTAAATACACTGGCATATTTTTTAATAAGGTCACCTGCCTTGTGTCAGCTGAGATGGAACAATTCCCACTTTCATTACCAGTTTGATCAATTTAATATCCAACCTGCTCGGGGACTAAGCTCTGGTGATGCTGCTGTGTGTACAGAATGAAATTTGTGGTGTTTTACATCCTATTTGATTGAGTCTTAAAGCACATCATGTCTGTTGATGCCCCCCTGCCTTACCTTTCTCTTTCAAAGGTGGCTTCTTACTCTCTTTTCCTCCAGCCAGCCCTACTGTTGCCACCTAACATGAAAAACTACATAGCCTTATGGGGAGCTAGCTGAAGCTTCTGCTTGTTCCCAGTTTCTTCTGGGACCTGACTGCTTTCATGGGAACACCAGGAGTGTGGTCCTCTCCTTGCTGGCTGCCTGGGCTTGAGTATCACATAGTCCACCCTGGTTTCAGTTGCATAGACACGTGGGGTTTTTATCAGCTCTTTGTGGCAAATCTGTTGCAGGCCACCACGGTGTCCCCAAGCAGTCTGCCCCTGGTGTTCACCAACCAGCACCTTCTGATCTGCAGGGATAAGCTCTGCTGCAGGACCTGCCTCATGATGGGGGCCAGCAGCTGCATTGGGACTTGCAGAGTAACCTCTGTGCTGTCCCTTTTACCCAGCTTTTGCAAAAGGTAAACAGCCCTTTGGACTCCTCTTGTGCCACTACTTACCATAGAATTATATATTCAAAGCATCGGTTGGAAAAGTCCTCCAGGATCATTGAGTCCAACCTTTGACCAAACACTACCATGCCAACTAAACCACAGCCCTAAGTGCCACATCCAGTCAATTCTTGAACACTTTAGGGATGGTGACTCCACCACTTCCCTGGGCAGCCTATTCCAATTCTTTACCACCTCTTCAGGGGAAAAATTCTTCCTGATGTTCAACCTGAACCTACCTTTTCTAAGTTAAGGTCATTTCCTCTTGAGCCTTCACTTGTTAACTGGGAGAAGAGATCAACCTCCACCTGACTGCAGCCTCCTTTCAGGTAGTTGTAAAGAGTGATAGAATCACCCTAGGCACTCCTTTTCCCCATGCTGAGCATCCCCAGATCCCTCAGCTGCTCCTCATGCTACTCTCTAATCTCCACTGCCCTTGTCTGGACAAGCTCCATCCCCTCTGTGTCCTTGTGGTGAAGGGCCCACAGCTGAATGCAGGATTCCAGGTGTAGCCTCACCAGTGCCAAGTCCAGCAGGACAATCACTGCCCTGCTCCTGCTGGCCACACTGTCCCTGATACAGGTCAGGATGCCTTTTCCAGTGGGCAGCTTTCCAGCCACTTCTGTTCCCCATCCTGTAGAGCTGCACGGGGCTGTGGCCAAAGTGCAAGACCTAGCACCTGGTCATGCTGAATTTCATTTCATAGGCCTTGACCCTTCAGTCCAGCCTGTCCAGATCTTCTGCAAAGCCTTCCTGCCTCTCAGCAGATCATTGCTCCTGCTGAACTAAGTGTCATCCATGAATTTACTGAGGGTACACTCCATCCCCTCATCCAGGTCGTGGATAAAGATATTGAACAGAACTGTCCCCACTACTGAGCTGGGGGAAACCCTGCTAGTGACAGGCCATCAAGGGGATGTGGCACCATCCACCACTTCAGTGGGTGACCATCCAGACAGATTTTAACCCAGCAGAGAGTGCCCCTAAGCACGCTGTGGGCTGCCAGCTTGTCCAGAACTGTGCCATGGAAGTCCAGGTAGATAACATCCTCAACCTTTCCCTCATCCACCAGGCAGACCACCTGGTCATAAAAGGAGATCAGGTTGATTGAGCTGGACCTGCCTTTCATAAACCTATGCTAGCTAGGCCTGATTCCCTCCCTGATTGTCCTGTGTGTGCCATGTGATTGCACCCAACATGATCTGTCCCATAACCTTTCCCAGCACCAAGGACAGGCTGACAGGCCTGTATGTCCTCTGATCCTCCTTCCAACCCTTCTTGGGGATGGGCTTTTCATTGACTAACCTCCAGTCATCTTGTACCTCCCCAATTTGTCAGGACTAATGATAAATGTTATAATTTAAACACAAGCAGTTGGTTTTCAGTTTTTTGCCATTCAAAGAGTAGTGAAAAATGGCTGTCAGTGTCTCCTTTGGGTTGGACTTTGGTCCTTTGCAATCCTTCTGATTCAGAGGATTTCTCTCTGGGCAGCAAGAAATGGTACCTGGCTATGCCCTGGTGGGTGATAGATGTGGTCCAAAGACTAGATCAATATAAATATTGCAAGTCTTCTTGGGAAAAAATGATCCCGTATTTTCGCAGATAATTTTTACAAGTAGTCTTCTGGGCCTGTTATGTAATGCTTGAGGTTTTGGGGAGGAACCTGGCTAGCAACATCTCAGAGAAAAGAAAAAGAAACATGGCTAGATGCGTGCATTAGAGTGACCATTTATAATCTGCTAAGACCTGTTACGTTCTGCAATCCATAGGGGAATACTAAAGCAGACTTCTGACTGTTAAAGCACTATGAATATACAGCAGGGGGGAAAAAACCAAACCAGAAATAAAACAATAATAACAACAACAACAACAACAACAACAACAACAACAATAATAATAATAATAATAATAACCAAACAAACCAGAGCACAACAGAAAACGTCAACTAAAAGCAGGATCCACTGGCAGGCATTCTCTGAAAGGGGCCGGGTACCTTTCACTCAGTATTCCATTCCCTGCCTACGTTAAAAGCTCGCCGGCTTTTCCGCGACATCCCGGTTACAGCCGGCTGGCTCCGAGCAGCGGCGCTGCAGGCTGGCAGTAAATCAATGACTTGCTCCATCCAGCCAGCAGGCTGCTGCCCGAGTGGGGCCAGCCCGTCGAGCCGCCTCCCCGCCGGATGGAGCGCTTCAAGTGCGGAAGGTCCCCGCTGCCATCCGCGGGCTGCGCTGTCGTTTGTCGCCGGTGCCACTGGATGGCAATGCTGGATAAAGCATCGCAGCCCGCAGCGGGGAGAGCAGGAGGAGCAGGAGGAGGAGAGCTCGCCGCGCCGGCAGACGGACGGGGTATGGACAACGCAAGGCAGGAGCGGGCACTGCCGTGGCGAGCCCGTGGGAAGAGCGTCCCGCTGGGATCTCTCACCCTCGGCTGTAATTTTCAGCCTGAAAAGAGATGGCCGAACCTCGGGGCGTGATTTCTGAGGAGTCCCGCACTTGGAAGGAAGGCTCGAATCACGGAAAACTAATATTTGGTGATGAGTTTTTAAGCGTCGGAAGGGGCTTGCGGGAGGAGTGACTGGAGTCATGCATTGGCGCGGCTTGCTAGAAATTGCCCAATTTTTATACTTAAAAACTCTACTTACACTTTGTAAAAAAAAAAAAAAAAAAAAAAAAAAAAAAAAAAAAAAGAGACTTTGCAAGCACGGCATGGCTGGGCTCAATGACTATTCAGTGAACTCATTTGAATGTGCATAGACAGGGCTTGCTTGAACTGCTGCATCAAAGAGAAATGCTGAAATGAGTCATTTGTGAATCATGGCTTATTTTCTGTTGTTAGCTCATCTGGAATCCCATGGTGATCAAACAGCCTTTTACAACGTGTTAATACATCGCTACTCCATGTGTTTAGCAACAGCTCTGTTCCAATAAATTGTAGGTAGTCACCCATTACAAAGGGGTAGTTTTTCCTTCCTGCCGCGTGTAAACCGGGACGAACCCGGAGAGGAACACATCAGTAAAATTTCGTGCTGTTCCAAACACTGCTGTCCACACTGCTTCCATTCCAACATCATACATGCCTTCTGTCTCCTTGCTGGCAGGGCACAGTCCAGCCAGGAGAGATTGCCTGTAAGGACTGGCACTCCCGTCCTCCCAGAGGCTGCAAGCAAGCCACTTTCCGGGCACAGGAATGAAAGGGAGGCAGGAAAAAATTATCCTTGGCAACAGTTTAAGGTAAGGCCCTGTTTTCCAAAATGGTGACTGTTCCCATCCTATGCCTTCAGCTGACTGGAGAGATTGGAGCAGAGTGTAAGTAGTTTCAGGCCTTGGATTGCCTAAATTTGAAGGGAACAGTAGTCCTTCCCTCTTTCTTTTTCCTTTTTCTTTTCCCTGTAACAAACTGAATCAGTCCAGCAGGTCGGCAAAAAGTTGTCAAGAGTCTGAGGAAGAGGGTGTGAATCCCTTAAGGCTGCTATTGTCATTGAACTCTCCGTGGTGTGAAACCACAGCCTGAGGTGCTGAGATCCTACCAAGAGCAACTGAGGCTGAGGAACCAATTCCCATGTGCCAGCTTTTTTATTGGAGTGAGTGGCTGGAGATGGAAACATCTTCAACCAGTACAGCAAGCTTCACCACAACCTGTCTGTCAGAGCCCTAAGCACTGTCTGCTCGTGAGTTACTTAGCCATAAGGGCCCAAATACTCTCTGCCATCATACTTAGGTTTCTTCTGTCACACATAATTGTAGCTCAAAGGTCCTGAATAATTGCATTCCTATTGGGGCTGGTCCAGCCCCCAATAATAATCTTAATAACGTTGCTCTTAACCAGCCACATGGATCCCTTTCAATCCCCAGTGCAGGCTCAGCCATGCTGTAATGCAGTAGAGGAGGCCATTCACTGTGGGGATAATTTAGTTTAAAATGCAGCCAGCCCATTTATGGGACAATTTTTTGTTCGTTCTCTAAATTCTTATGCACAATCAACAGCCTGTAAACCTGATCAAACCAACACATTAGTTGTTGCCCATTAGTGCAGCCATTTGGGGCTTACAGCCCTTAAGAGCAGTGTTTGTGCTGTGCTCCCTCACAAGTGGGATATAACCTCTATTTAGTCAATGGGCCCCGTCATAGGGGAAAAACATAGAAACTCTTTTCCTGCCCTGGAAATCAATTTCATACAATCCCAGGATGAGTTTGACCTCACACTCACCCAGCAACTTTTGTGACCAATGCTGCCGGCTTTGCAAAATAAAGAAGCACCACACACCTCTGTGAGGGGGGAGCAGAAAATTGAGGCAAGCAAAGGAGTATCACCCCACTGGTTGTGTTGCCAGGAGCAGGATTCCCAGGAACACAGGGAAAGGCTTTTACTTTTGGGAAGGTTCCACATAAGGACTAGACTGTTAGTAAAGCTTGGGTTCTTTAATGGGTTTAAAAGAAGATTAAAGAGCAGCTTGTTCTTGGGTTTTGAAATTCAGCCCACAGCCTGCAAGACCAGATAAGGCATACCAATATCCAGCAGGGGAGCAGGCATCAAGGTAGATGACCTAAGTCCTAATACAGGACAAGTCCTCTGAATTAAGCAATGCCTTAATTTTTCCTTCAGGGTTATTTTTAAGCTGGCTACCTGAATTCAGCAGTGTGCATTACCAAAAACTTTGGCAGGGCAACTTGATACTGCATGAAGAAAGGGTAGAAACAAAAAAAGAAATGGGGTGGAGGGTGGGGAAAGCAGGTGGGAGAAGTCTTTTGGGATAATTTCCCCTGGTGTGGTTGCCTTAGGGAGCAGATTTACCTCTGACAAGGAAGGCTACAGTGGAAGAGCTGGTGAAAGGAGTAATAAGCTCTCCAGGTGGGAAAGGAAGGCAGGGTAACCACCCACCCATAAATATAGGCAGGGTAGGCCTACATCTACATTGCCTACAGCTGGGGCCATCTGTCTAAAGGCAGGCACGGGTGTCAGGAAAGGAGGGCCTTTTCCAGGTTAGCGAGGTTGGGTGTGAAGCAGGTGATGCTGACTCTGGGGCAAGTGATAGCCTGCCTGTGTTTGCATGCCATATTTTTTCCAGTGACACTTTGCAGAGTGTGTGTCTGTGTGTTTTCTAAATAGCCCCAAATAAACACCACACCCCTCAGACATGCCCATCTCTTACTTGTTTTGAAATAAGGACTGACAGCTGGAAGGCAGGAAAGGGGACAAACACTTATGAGACTCATTTCTGCAGAGCCCATTTGTAAGAGGACCTCCAACAGAGTAAATCTTGCCTGGACTCAGGCTGGCTGGATTTCCTTCCTCTATGTCCAGCTGCCTGTCGCATCCCTGTACCCTTAGGCCACTCACTTCTTTCCTTTGTGTCACAGTTATTTTGAAGATATGGAATGAGTAAATAATGCCAACTACCTCACAGGCAAAAAATATTTACAGTTCATCTTAGGATTTTGCTAAATTTTTGTGTCAAATTTCTTCTACCTCTGCCTTCACCTTTGAACAAAAATTGATTGTAGTGCAATTGTGATGCAGAGATATAGACAAATATTTTGCATGTATTGTCCACCTAGTTTGTAAATGTGACACTTTGATCATTTAAGAAACATTATATACTTTCTTTTTAACCTGTTGTCTTTAAGGCTCTTTCCAGTCTGGACCTCAGACATACTGGGAGATAAAGGGATGTAGAAAAGCAAATGATAAATGTCTTGACTCTAGGAAGTGGTGTTCTAAGGACATTAGTCACTTTGGATAAAGTTGCCAAAGAAGGCAATTCCAGCAATCCTCCAGCATCTAAAGAGTGAGAGGTAAGGAGTGGAAATGGCACAGCTCAAATTAGAATCAGGCCCTGGGTAGCATTATCCAGACCGTCCTGGCTCTCCTAGTTTCGAGTGCAGTGTTTCTGGTGCTGGGTTAAAGGGAGAAAACCTTGGGGTTGTTCTTCAGCTGAATTTCCCAAAAAGAAGACGCACAGGGGCGCCAAAGTCTTAGGAAAAGAAACCCAAGCTTTAGCCTTTTTCCTTTATCGCTTCTCTGGCAGGCTCCTCAGCCAGTGCGGTCGGAGGGCTGCGCTCCCGCTCCGGAGAGAACAGCGTTAAGGGAGCAGCTCATCGGCCCAAGACTGATTTCACTTGCAAACGCACCGGGGCTTCGCAATGGCTCACACTTGCGCGGTGCAAACAGGCTGCGCGGCTGCTAACAGCGCTGTGCCTCTCCCAAGGGCAGTCCTGGGGAGAGATGGGATGCGCCCGGGTGTGGGGGGTGGGTCTGATTCCCGTAGGAGGCTGGAGCATCTCTTCGTCCTTCTGGCACGGCACTTTTGCAAGCATGGCCTCAAATTTGTTCTGGACAAAGTTGCCAGATGAATTTGGAAAACTGCCGTTGTACCAGTATAGTAATACCACGCTTGGGAGAATAAAAAGTTTGTTCGTCCAGGGTCCAAGTGTTTGCGTTCCTGGGTGTGAAGATGATGGTCTAAACCTCTGTCTGGTCAGTTTGTCCCCATGAGCTGAACCTGGCGTGGTGGTGCCTGCAGCTGCTGGAGTGGAGACCGAGGTGAAAATCCCCAGGAGAGCTGTAACGTGGGTGCTCCTCAGCCGTAACCTCCAACCGCGCCCTCCTTTCCCTTTGACAGAGGGAGGAGGCTGGCGCAAGAGCTATTTCATCAGCCCTGGCTGCAATCAGACTGTACATGTAGCGGGTTGGTATCCCTTCAGTGGCTATATGGAACAATTACACCACATTATCCAGTGCACAGCCTGCTCTTTCACTCACCTCCACAAGTTTTACTCCATAGTTTTCAGGCAGGCAGGACATTTTGGTATGAAACACCACATAAACCCAACTGAGCCAAGCAAACTATAACCATAGCATAAGCTGCCATGGAAAAAAAAAAGCCATGTTGTTCACTGGTTTTGTTTTGTCTTGCTCTCCACTGAGTGATATATCTTAATGACAAGTTGCTGTAGCCACACAGCAATTCTTTTAATACCATAAAGTGTCGTGGGGTGTAGACATGTCCTAGGACAATGGCTAGAACTAATGTTAAAGGCTAAATGTATTGCAGCTGCATACAAGCCGGGCTAAATTAAAGACTAGAGCTCTGGAAGATTCTTGTTAAAAAAAAAAAAAGAAAGTAGTTTAAGAGATTTTTTTTTTTTTTTTTTTGTGCAGAATAATTTTGGTTTGGACGTCAAAGCCTCCAACAGTCATTTTCCAGTAATATATCTTATTGTAATTATTTGACACTTTAAAATATATGCCTTGCAGACAGCAGTTCCAATGTTAGCATAGAAATATCAAAGTAGATTTCATTAAAACTCTGTTGTGGGAAATACCAAGCTTTGTTTTCTAAACATGTCTTATTAGGGTGTTTTATTCAATGCACTGAAAATGAAATTCCACTTCCATTATATCATGCCGTGCCAGGATGAATGCAACACCAAAGTGTCATTGGAGAAGCTGAGAGTTTCAAACATGAGTGCCCAAGCTTAGCCACCAAAGAGTAGTGAGCTATCAGACTGGAAATGGCCTGTTTTATGGAGTTTCCAGTTGCCCGCCCCTCCTCTTCATATAGCTTTCCTGACTATGGGACATGTTCTGGTGGTTAGTTCTGTCCCTGTTCTTGGTTTCTTTTCCTTTCCTTGATCTCAAGCAAACCAGCTGCAAGACCTTGGGGAAATTCCTTATCTTCCCCTTGCATCAGTTTACTTATCTGTAAAGCAGATAAACTAATAACACTGCACTTCTCGAGGGTTTGTTGAAGCTTATTATACAGCAGTGAGTGCTGTAAGAGGGAAGTCATTACAAAAATGACAGTGCTAATATGACATGGAGGTAAAATGAAGGAGCTCCATTCTGCTCCATGCAAGTCAGTGGAGCTCTGTTATTTGCTTTAGCAGAAGCAGGGATTTGGCCTGTGCTTAAATAACTTGCATTTGTTTTTCTTCTTGAATGCTAATATAGAGTTAAGAGATAGCGTTACAAGGAAAGCTCATTCCTGCCTATGTGTAAATATTTAGCAGCTGAATAGGCATTATTTAGCAGGGCACAGTTTCTGCTTCTCCACAGTTTTCAAGGATGTCATTCTAAGCTGCTACAGATCAGAAGATACACTGAAATTACCAGATCAAAATCCTTCCCATATAAGTGTACACATACAGAATTTATTTTACTGGGCAATTAAATGTGTAAGATAAATATCCCTGGGGGAGGAGGGTTGTTTGAGGTTTTATAGCATATCTTATTATGGGCTGAGTTTCGAAATCTTAATCCAAGCAAAACTCTCCATGTGGAGACTTAATGCTGGAGTGTAACTGTGTTTTGTACTCAGGATATGTGCTGTTGCATCAGTGGATTTTAGGGCAAGGGGATAACAAAGGCAGTGAAGCTTTGCCTAGAGAAAAGCAGCCCTTCCTGGAATATTTATAATTAGCAATAACTCTTTCATCAAACACAATGTGTTGAAGGACCTTAGGCAGCATATCCTTTTCTGGATTTCATCTGACAATGTTATTGATGAAAAATTGAAAATAAACGTAAAATAGAACTTATTTGCAATTATTTAGGGGTGGCATGATCAGTAAAACTGCAATCTACTGCAGCTATGAGGTTGTTGGCAAAATAGTTGCCTGTGTTTCAAATGCAAAAGCTTTTTGAAGGACACGTGAGCAGCCAGAATTGCCCAGAAAATACTCCAATTTTATATCCCAGCTGCAAATGCAATGTTTTTCTTAAAACCAAATGGGTTTTGTCCATTTAGAAAATGAAATGTACAACAGAAGAAAGCATCCAAGTTGGAATGAACAAATAACCAGGTCTTGACCTGCATATAGTGGATAGATTTATTTTTCTAAAGACAAAAGTGCTTGGTATCTCTAGCATAAATTTATTGTGCTTTGCAAGGGGAAAAAAAAAAAACAAAAAAAAAAAAAAAAAACCCACCCTCACCACATTTGTACTCGAGACCATGCAACTACTCCCTGGGGAATCCAAAAAAAGACGAAGCCCGGAGTTTTACCCCACCGATGCTTTTCTCATAGGGATAATCTTTTTCGGAGCTCGTTTTCTGGACGTAGCAATGACAGTAGCTAGCCCCTAAGGGCCTAGGTTGACAAAGGTGAAGCAGAATGTACCGGTTACCTTTCCCTACGAGGTCCAGAGCATGGGAATTTGTACCAGGTGGCTGCTCATGCAAACACCGGCCAGCCGTCGGTAGCTGGATTGCATTGGCACCGCAGCGTGTGCTCAGTATTAACTCCTGATCTCTTGCCGGTTTTGCTTGTTTTGTTGGTTTAGTGCAGTTAGTTTGGCAAATAAATATTAAAGAAGCAGGTGAGACCCACGTGCTCCTTGGAAAAAATTTCTCTTTTCTCCCCCCTCCATAAAAAAGTTTTCAACTCGCTTCCAAAAAATTGCACTCAAACACCTCTCCCACACCGTCATTTGGCATTGAAAAAAGTTGCTATTTGTATGCATTTTTAAGTATTTATTTGCTGACTTCCAAACTGATCAGCCTCCTGACAACACTCGGGATTCACACACCGGGCCGGGGGCAAAGGGGTCTCAGAAGGGGGTGTGGGGTGTGAGGGGGAATGGCAGAGACGCGCGGAAAGGTACCACAGAGCCGTAACCCAGGGACACAGCATCCTCATCCTTCTCCTCCTGCTCCTCTGCAGAGGCTGCGCAGGGGCGACGGCTCCGCGTCTTGTCCAAGCGGGACGTCCCGCATCCCCCTTCAAACCATATCCCAGAGCAAAGTCGCGACGCGGGGAGCCGGAGGAGGAAGGACAGGGAAAGGGCATTTGGTTTCATGAGGTCCCGGGAGCAGTTGAAGCGACCTGTTGCACTCGGTGAGCTTCTCTCCTGTGGGAAGCGGGCTTGGAAAAAACCCAGACTCTGCCAGACTGAATAGCTGGGAGACAGCACAGTGGACAAGGCGGTCACATATGGATTTCTTCTCTTATCCTTTCTTTTCTCTCCTTTGCAACATCCCAAACCAATCGTCGGAATGGTTCTCCCGGATCCACTGGCTGCAGGGTTGAGACTGCTCTGCTCGGGGACCCGTCTCCCCTCCAGCAGGGCATAAAAACAAGACACAACCCCCCAAATCAACAGAGGAAAAACCTCTCCGCTAACATCCGAGGCACAGCACCTCCCCTTCTCCGGCACCGGCCTCCCAAAAGTAATTGAATCATGTTGGACCGCAAAGTGCGAGTGAAAAAGGGCGGGGAGTATCTGTATTTTTTTTTTTTCTCCTTTTTTTGTCTCTGTTTTGTAGGGTTTGCGGTGTTTGGGGTATTTTTATGTCCTGCCGGTTTTTGCCTCTTTCTTTCTGCCCCCCTCTGGCTGTAAGGAGGGCCGGGGAAGACACCCCGTGCGCACCGTGAAGGCAGCCCTCATCCCGGGGACAGCGGCCATCGCCCTTCCCCTCAGCTCGTAAAAGCCGAGATGGACCCACACCAACCTGAATCTCTCCTTTCTCCTTCCGAAAATACCGACTCCGGCAGTTCAGCCCGGGCAGAGGACGGGGCGGGGGGCGCTTCCTCCCATCCCGCGCGTCCTCCGCGGCGTGTCTGTCCCGGACGGCGCGGAGCGCCGCCTCTGCCGGCCCTGCTGGGGCGCCTGAGCTGCAAGTGGCCCCACGGGCCCAGGCCGGCCACTGCCAAAAATTGCTTTAAAGAAAGAAGGAAAAAAAAAAAAAAAAAAAGAAAAGGAAAAGAAAAGCTATTTATGTGTCAGTGAGTCGGCGGAAATCAGCCGCGTTGAGCTTCTCCCCAGCCGGGTGGCACTGGGGCAGGGAGAACTGGAAAGCAACAGTGAGAAGAATAACCAAGCCTAAACTCCCCGCAGAGAATCAGAAGCCGGATTTATCTAAATGTTGTTGCGGCTCGCCTTGCGGGCCGGCAGAACAGGCAGGAGGGAGTAGGAAAGATCCGTCCGGCATCTGGGAGCAGGGCTGGAGGGGACACTCAGGGATGAGCTCGGTAACTCAGACCGGCTGGGAAACCTCGACGCCGGGAAGGTGAATGACCCCCAGGACCATCTCTTCCCTACTTTCTCGTTGGGAAGAGATCCGTGGCGAGGTTTAGCCATAAGAAAGCTGCCGGTGGAGGGAAAGGAAAGCGGGTAGGGCTTTGCCCGTGTGCTACCCGCGCTGTGACACACAGGGAGGGACTCGGCGCGTCCATCGGAAATAATTCAGGGCGCACAGAGCTCCGCTATGACTCCCTCGAAGCCACCTGCCAAAATCACTACCGAGCTGTGAACCAGACGGTGTGACACAGAGGAGCGAGGACACGTCTGCGCTAGAAGACAGTTTTGTCTGAGGAGAGGAGGTGCCTCAGCTTCAGCTTCCCTTTGCACAGGGAGGAGGCAGGCGGCAGGGCGAGACAGAGCTGGCACTTCAGGGATGACAGTAGTTCAGGGTGCGGCGATTTCAGTCCCCTACACGGGTCGGGTGTGCCCTCAAGGCTGCGAGAGAAAGGCGTCCTCTAAATGCCCGGGCCAGGAAAGTCGAATTCACCCCCGAAGCGCGGTCACCAAATGCCCCAGGGAGGGGAAAAGGAGCGCCCCACAACACCGGGCTCTGCTGCACGCCCAACCCGTGCCATCTTCCCCTAGGCTAAAAAAAAGAGCACGGGTGAGCCCGGTGCGAGCCAGGGCTGCCCATAGCCCCGCGGGCCGGCTGCGTTCGGGCCGCCTCGCTGCCAAGTGCCGCGGGGCAGAGCCGGGCTGCGGGAGCCGAGTCCTGAGCCCGGAGATTTAACCCTGTGTGGGGAGCGCTGGAGTTAGGCAGAAGGGAAAGATCCTATCGGGAGAAGTGTGGCACCAAAGTTTACTGGGAAGGCCAACTTAAAATCGAATTAACTCCCCACCCCTCTCGGCAAAACAGTAATAAAAACTGGCATTTAAAATAATCGTTACGGAGCCAAAATTGCCGCCCCCTGGAGAGGATTCGAGGGGGCAGGGCGAGCAGCAAGCGGGGAAAGGAGAGGCGGCAGGATTCCGGAGCCACGAAATCTCTGTGCACCTTCCCCATCCCTTTCCCGTTTTGCACGGGACCGTCCTTGCTCCGCGTCGTCCCCGAGCAGGAGGCTCCCCAGGACCGAGGGGGGTGGGAAAGGGGCAGGGCTGTGTAATTAAATTCCGGTGCCCGGTTAATTGCTGTAATTTGACGCTAACTGTACACCGCGGGCCGCGCTGGGAGCGGCGGTGCGGAGCGCGCCTCGCACGGCCCATTGACCGCGCCCCGCCCCGCCGACGCGCAGGAGCCGCCGGTCCCCGCCGAGGGTGCCCGGTCTCCGCCGACCCGGGCTCGCTGGGGCGGTGGATGAGAAGGGAAGCCCCGCAGGAGCCGACGATTCGAGTGCCCGCGGCCCCGGCGTTCCCCCGGGATCCAATGGCTGCGGGTCTCAGCTCTTGCTTCCCTCTTCCCACCTGCCTGGAGACAGGGCAGGAACTCCTTTCTGTAAGGTCCTCGTATCTAAGCCCTTATGGTGGGGCGAGGGAGTGATCCCCTTCCTGCTACTGGAGACTGGGGTCAGCCCAGGACCCAACCCAACACAGCCTCACTGGTGGGTGACAATGCACCCTGACATCCAGGAATCCTCAAACTGTCCCATACCTGGGACATGATGCCCCATTCACCTGTCTCTGAAATGTGAAAGGGCTTGCTGTGCAACTGAGAAGTGGAAGTTGTTTGCATCCCTCCCCAAAATCCTGCGGCTGGAGTACTGCTTCTCCCCACGCCCCCAGTGCCCTGCCCCTAGAAATGAGGCAGAGTCCGTGCTTCCTCGCTTTTTCGGGGTGTGAAATCAGGGCTGCGCGACGCACTGGCTAGCTTCCAGGGCACTTCGGCACTTGAATCCCCGAGGGGAAAAAAACAACAACAAAACGTGGGCGGGGACAAGGGGTACGGACATGGAGAGGCCCAAGTGCCACAGGCTGTCGCAGGCCAGCTTCCCCCGGGGGAACGCAGCATCCCTCACGGCACGGCGCTCCCGCTCAGCCCGGCGGGACAGACCCCTGCCAGCCTGGTGCGCCGGCTGCTGCCGCCCGCCCCCTCCTGGCCCCCGTACCAGGGGCTGGAAAGGCTGTCTGTACTGGGGGGGATGTCTTTGTTTTTCCCTGAACTCCCCAGGCAATTTGCAGTGCTTCCGTCACCCATCTGGACTAGTTCAACCATGCCGGTGCTTTGCCTTTCTGGGCTACTGATATTGTTGTTGTTATTATTATTATTATTATTGTTATTATTATTGTTATTACTACTAAGTCCATGTAGTCCTTGACAGCTTGCCCCCCGAGATAACCTTCCACCGGCCCCCCGGGGGAAGGTGAAGCCTGGGGGGCTCTCCCGCCCCTACCCCGGGCGGACACCTGGGCGGACAGAGCTGCCCCGGGAGCATCGGGACGCTCACCCGGCTGGAGGAGCGCCGGGACGCGACACCGTGGCGAAGCAGGCAGGGGTCCGGCGGCTGCAGGACGCCCGGAGCACGCTCGGGAGCCTCCCGGGGGGCAGCGCGGCCGGTGCCCCGGGAGCGGTGGGGCCGGGCGGGCGCGGTGGGAGCGCGGTGGCGGGGGGCAGCGCTCAGGCAGCGCGGAGGCAGCGCGCAGGCGCGGGCAGGGAGCAGCCAGCTCTTTATGGCCAGGTGAGAGAGTCCCGGCTCAGGTAAGGGGAGGATTTACCCACAGGCGTCCCAGGCGAGTGGCTTGCCCTCGCAGTCCATGACCAGCAGAGACCTGGGGACTCGGAGCCCGCAGCCAGGATGTCTATCCTTGCCAAGATGGGGGACTGGCAGGTAAGGTGACCCTCTGCCCTCCGGGGGTTTATTGTTACTTTGGGACGGGAGGCAGGGCTGGAGCGAGAAAGGTGACGGGCCCGGAGGGAGCTGGGGGCGAGCCTGACGCTGGGGTTGGGTGTTTTGCGGCCCTCGGCGCTGGGGCTGCCCGCGGCCACTCGTGAGGCCCGAGTGCAACAGGTAGAAAGCGGTGGACTGGGGTCGACAGGGGCGAGGGCTGCTCCGCCGCCGCCGCTAGTGGCACGACCCCGGCAGCGTGGGCTGGCCGAGGGCGGCGAGTGCCCGCCCGGCGTCCCTGTGCCCGGGGCTGGCGGCGGCCGGCCCGCCGCGGAGCCCTGGGGCTGCCCCGGGACGCGGCGGGACCCACGCGGGGCAGGGCCCGCAGCCGCCGGCGTGACCCGCCAAGCATCGGGGACTTGCCGCGGGAGCTGAAACCTCTCCACGAGCTCCCACCCCGCCTGTCCCATGGAAAAATAACGCTGCCTGGTCCCACCCGGTAGTAGATGCGCCGGGGGCACCCGTGGAAAGCACTCCCGCGGGATGAGCTGATGGGAAAAGCAGAACCCATGGGCGAAAGAGGCCGGGCCGGCAACACGCGGCCCGCCGGGGCTTCGGCCGACTCCACGGACCCGAGGGGACCCGCACGCACCACGGGCGAGACTACACGTGTGGAGAGAGTTACGGAGGCTCACGAACCGGGAGACTCTTGAAAAACCCTGGAGCGCCCTGATGCCCGTCCGCTCGGGCCGGATGACCGCACTTCGCCGACTACTGGAAGGGAAGATGCACCGTCCTGTTCAAGCACACGGGATTTTCTTAGAGAAAAGGATTTTTTAAGAATTTATTTCTTCCCCAGGACAGTCCAGTTCCAGGTGGAAGCCTAGTTTCTTTTTCTGCTCCCAACTTTTAGAATCTCTCGACTAAGTCTTTCCTTAGAAGACCTTAATTTTTTTTTTTAATTTATTTAGGGTAGCAGCAAGTCTTCTACAAAAGAAAAGGGGAAAAAAAAACACAACTGTGAGGGAACAAAATAACTAAACAAAAGTTATTTAAATTATTTTTACATCGGCTAACATGTTTTTATCAGACCGGTGCAAAAAAGCGATCAAAAGAAGATTTTTCTTTTCTTTCACTGAAATCAATTCTTGCGCAATCTTATTTGCGACTTATCTGCCTTGAAATCTAATACTGACTTTGACTTGCACCCCGGCCTTCCTTGCTCCTTCTCCCCGGCGCTGCGGGGTCCCCCTCGCCCCGCCTGGCCGGAGGGGCCGGGAGGCGCGGACTCGCCTCCCGCTGCCCCGTGTGGATCTCTCGGAGAAAACCGCCCCCTCCCCTCGCAGCCCTGCGCTCCGCCGGCTCGGGGAGAGAAGGCAAAAGGGTCAGGCCTTTGGCCCACGGGAGTCCCGAGCAGCCGCAGCTGGGAGGCTGTCCCGGGTGGGAGGCTTTCCCGACCGCCCCGGTTCAGACAGGACGGCGCTAAGGGGCGATGGGCCCCTTCGTCAACCCCCTTCCCTCCTCTTTTTCTCATCTCCAGCACCCCCCCGGGGCATTAACTAGGCTTAATCTGCCAGCTCCATTTGAACCTCAATGGGAGTAAAAACAACAATTTACTCTCCTGCCAGTGGTAGACAAAAGCGCTGGTGAAAAAGAGCATCGGGGGTGGGAGTATGGTGAAGGAGGGGGGAAGGGGAAAGAAAAAAAAAAAAAATCCGTTTAGGGGACATGGATGTTTGTGTGTGTGAAGGAGCAGTCCCGGGAGCCCGGAGGCTTTGCCACCCTTCCCGGCGTGGCGACACGTGGGCCAGGCCCCCGAGGGCCCACTGCGTCTCCCCATCGGAGCGCAGGGGCCATTTGCTCCTAGAGGCAATAAATTTTCCTCCGAAGTCGAGGGCGGGGGGTGGGTGGCCCCGGGAGGGTCTTCCAGGCCGACAAGGCAGGTTTTGCCGTCGGCAAAAGGAAGTTTCGGTGAGCAGCAGGGCAGCCAGGTGCACGGGCAGCCGTGGGGATGCCCGGCTCCTGGGGACGCCTGGGGACACGGCTAGAGTGGCGAGCTGCGCCAGGCCCGACACGCCAGCCCCGAGGAGAGGGGAATGCCTTGCCCTTCGGTGAAGCGAGGGATCACCTAGAGATGGGAGAAAAAAAAAAAAAAAAAAAAAAAAAAAAAAAGAAGAAAAACGGGAAAAACGAAGCCTTGCGGTGGATGTATCAAGGCTGGGCACCCGGGGAAATAAAAGAGGAGAAGGGTGGAGAAGCCCCCGAGGAGGGCAGTCTGAGCGCTCCCTTAGCGGCACATTATTAAGCAAACGAAGCGCTCCACCTAAGAAAGTACCAAAGTTTTATTGTGGTCATTGTTTTGTCCTTTTTCTCAAGTACTTGCAAAAGACTTTGGCTCCTGCTACAGTCAATTTACCACTCGCCCACTTCTATTTGGGAGATAATGTTGGATTTGTTTGGGGTGGTGTTTTTTTTTGAAGACCAATAGCCAACAGAGCCGAGGGAAAAAAAGAAAAAAAAAAAAAAAAGTAGTTTGCGAAGCAAAGAAGCTTTTAAAATATCCACCAAAAAAGACGAAATTCAGAGGGCAACAGAAACCTCCGCAGACAATGACCTCGTTCGAGCAGGACACGAGTCTCGTTTCACCTCGCTTTGCTTCCTTTAGCCTCCGTAGGAAAAAAAAAAAAACCAAAAAAAACCAAAAAAAAAAAAAAAAAAGTGGGTAGGGGGAGAGATAAATCCCATGGGATGGCTTCATGGCTAGCCCCAAACTTTCAGCGGATCGGACGGCAGCCTCTTTGATTTCACTGGCCACTTTCCTCCCCGCTGGCAGGCAGAGAGAGGCACGGGGGCCAGCTGCGGCCCGCAGGCAGACAGGCAGGGCCCACTGCCCCCCCGCGCCGGGGTTCGGCAAGTCGAAGAAAGCTTTTTTTTGTCGTTAATATTTTTTTTTTTTTTCTTGCTCGTTGGTCCCTTCTACCTGTGTCCATCGCTGCAGGTTGTTGTGCTGGCGAGCAATTGGGCTGTTGTTGATATGCTAATGAGGCGATTAGACTGTGGGTAAAGAGCTGGAAAAGGGAAAAGTTTCCACCATTAGAGGGAGATCTCCGAGCGCGGACGGGAGCGCTGCCGAGCCTCCGCCAGCCGCGCTCCCCACGCCGCCCGGCACCGCCACCGTAGGGAGAGGCAAGGCAGAGAGAACCAAATCCTCTCTCTCACGCCAATCCATGAAAATGCTTTGGAAGCTGACGGATAATATCAAGTATGAGGAATGTGAGGTAAGCGCTTCCCCCGGGCCCGGGCAGAGCCCCGGCCCCGCAGCTACAAGCGGGAGCCTTCAGCATCCCTCCGTCTCTCAATTTCGTTTAGGAAAACTTCTGCTCCGTCGTCAGGCTTCCTTGCGGTCCTGCAGCCGGAGAGGGGCTGGGGTCCTTCCCCAGGAACTTCGGGGCTTGTGGAAACACGGCTTTGTCGGAAGTGTATGAGGAAAGGCAAACAAGATCCAGAAGCAGCCTGGTCTATAGGTAGATCTTCCGTAGATAAGGCTCTTGTAGGATGCTACACTCATCCATATGGATGGATGGATGGATAGATGGATGGATAGGCGGCTGGCTGAATGAATGGACAGATGAATGAATGAGAGGGCCAAGAGACAAAGGGAAGAGAATTATTCTTGCACTCTAGGTACCCGAGGCATCCAAATAAATTGGCTCAGGACCGAAGCTTAAATGCAGCTTTTTCGATATATCTGCGGGTTCATTATACCGAGCTGCACAAATTTACAGGGGTCAGCTGCCTAAATGAAATCACGAGTTTTGGGAGCAGTGTTCCCCCAGCCTCCTAATTTTCAGGGCCACATTCCCACGGGTTTGAGACATAGCAATTTAACCGCTTGAGAAAAAAGAAATAAAATCCACCTCATTCGGTTTTGGAGCCGTTCAGCACAGATTGTGTGCGTGCATCTCTCTCTGTGCCTCTATGTGCATCCATATTTTTACAAAGAGGCGAGTGTCTTTTAATTTGACAAAAAGGAGAAGAAGAGGAAAAAGAAGAGTGATGCCCAGGACCCATGCCTAGTCTCAAACCAACGAATACTATTGTCACCCGTTTCGAAAAAGTTGCCTGTGCAGTGGGTACAAACCGCGCAATAAAAGAGTCTACTTTGCAAGTGAACGCTGTTTTTTGGTCGTGACCCACGCGGGAAGATCCCCTCAGCCTCGGTGGAGCCTTGCCGACGTGCATCTCTGGGTCGAAGGGGGCACTCTCCCATCCGACCCTGACGCTGTTTTGGGCGATGTTGTAGTTTAGGAAAGGGACCGAGGATTCGGCAGGCTCAGCGCCGACTAAGTGATTTGGTGATCTAGTCCCTGATCGAGGAGTTTGGGATGAAGCTGTCTCCCGATGCGGGAGCTGAGCTTTAGATCCACTCGTTGGCGGGTGTTTGATTTCTGTGAATGAGGTGTCGGGTGTTGGGGTTTGTGGGTTGTGTAATGTTTTTTTAATTATTTTTTTAGTTGGCTGAGTTGGGTTTTTTTGGTGGTTTGGATTTTTAAAATTTTTTTTTCAACCCGGAAAAAAAGACACATACTCCGCAGCTGCATTTCGGGCGGAAAGCGTGCCTCTTCCTCCTCCTTCCCCTCAGGAGCGGTCTTCCAGTTTGCACACGTGCGAGCGTGTGGATTTCATCGCAAATGGCTTTTGTTGCCTTGCGCTAATGGGACTTCGCACCGAGGTGTTACCAAACACGGAGGGAGCAGCAGCCGCTCCGCGAACCGGTCGGATCTTGTGCGTGCGTGTGCGGTTGGCTCTCCGTGTTTACCTCGGGAGCGGGTGACAGAACATTTTTAAGAGAGGATAGAAAAGAGGGTGGCTGTACCCTGCCGGGGATAGAACCTGCCTTAAAATTAAAAAGAAAAAAAAAAAAAAAAAAAGAAAAAAAAAAAGAAAGAAAGGGGAAAAAAAAAAAAATAAACCCAGAAAAAGGGCATAAAAGCCTAGCCAGCCGCGCTCAGCGCCCGGGGCGGCCGGAGCGCCGGGGGGTCGTGGCGGGCGGGCGGAGCGTGGGGCCGGGCGCCGGCGGCGCGGCGGNGTGCCTGTTTAAGGGAGTTGTTTGGGAGTTGCACAGCCAGTCCGACGGGTTGCGCCGGAGCCCCAGCTTGTCTGGGCCGGGAGAAGAGCTCGCCTTGCCTCTTTTCTCGGCTCCCGCTCTCCCCCACGTCCCTCCCGCCCTCCTTCCCTCCCCGCCTTGCTGCCTCCTGCCTTTTTCCTCCGTCTCTTCCCGGATCCTCCGAGAGGGGGGCCGCGGGGAGCCCGGCGGATGCTCCTTGGGCTCCCCAGCCCCCCCCGCCCCGGGCGCCCGCTGGTCTCGGCGTTGGGCTCGAACCGGAGGAAGAGGAGGAGAAGGAGGAGGAGGAGGAGGGCTGACACCCAGAGGGGGAGACACCCAAAAAAACTTTCCCAGCCGGTTTCCGGGACGTGGGGCAAGGAGGCGAGCCTGCTCGGCGGCGCGGGGCGGCCGCCGCGGGGGCAGCGGCGAGGGGAGCCCCTCGGCGGGGCGCCGTCGAGGCATGGACGGGGCGGCGGCGGCGGGCGGTCCTGCGGAGCCCACCCCGCGCAAAGGCGGCGGCGGTGCTGCCGAGGGCAGCAAGAACCAAGCGGGAAGCGAGCAGCCGCTCTTCTCCCTGGGCTTTGAGGCCGGCTACGCGCAGCAGCCGCAGCCCGAGGTGCGCCCGCGGAGGACTGCGGGGCTGGGGACAAGGGGAAGCGGCAGCCGGGGGGAAGGGAAGGGAAGAGAAGCGAAGGGAAGGTGAGGAAGGATGAGGGGGGGATCCCGCGCCCCCTCCCCTCTCTCCTCCTGCCCGTCTCTCCCACTCCCTCCCCGCCCCCCCTCTTTCTGCACCCCCCTCCTGGCTCCCACCCTCTCCCTCTCTCCGGATCTCTTTCTCTTTCACTTTTGCATGCCCTGCAACCTTTTAAAATGTTGCCCCTTTCCTGTGATTCGTCAGACGCAGCAGCATGTGCCCCCTCTCTCTCTCCCGCTCCCTCTCTCTCCCTTTTTGTCTCTCTCTCCCTCTCCCTCTCCCCCATCTCTGATTAGATACACTGATTCTTCATTCAATGGACGTCATTTAGAACAGGCTCTGCCTTGAGTTGCCTTCTCGCTTCACGCTCGATTTCCAGCCATTCTTCCCTTATTAAGTGTTCGTGTAATATTAATAGTCATGAATATCTGCTATTAGGAGTCTCCAGGAAGGCAGCAGATCTGTTATTAGGAGCTCAAGTGAAGCAGCAGCTAAGTCAAAGGAGAAAAAGAAAGAGTCAGAGGAAAAAAAAAAAAAAGGATTAAGAAACAAACACACACACGCTAAAAAAAAAAAAAAAAAAAAAAAGGAAAAAAACCGAAAAAAAAACAAAAAAAAAACCAAACCAAAAAAAAAAAAAAAAAGAAAAAAAGCAACCAAGTTTGACTCCTCACACCGCGCCAGGATAGAGAGCTCGCCTTGGGAACACCCGATGAAGGGCAGCAGAGATCGGTGCAAGTTCTGATGGATTATCGTGGCGCGCCCGCGGTGCAGGAGCAGCCCCGGCGCCCCGGTCCTGCCGCCCGCGCCTAGCGCCGGGCTCCGGCCGCGCTCCCTCCGCGCCCGCGCCGCGCCCGCACGGCTCCGCCGGGGGCTGCGCGCTTCGCCGGTCCCTTTCCTCTGCCTTTTTGTTATTTTTTTCTACCTTGACTTGTAACCCCCGACTCTTCGCAGATGTTAGTGCACAGTTTTTCGGCTATGGTGAGTTGCTTCACGTTTCTCTCGGAGGGGGTTCGGTGCGCGCTGGGTGTTGCTATTGTTGTCGGCGGTGGCAGTGGGGGTTTCGCACCCAGCTTTCCGAAGAGGGCTTTTTTTCCTTTCCTGCATTTTTATAAATTCGGTGGTTTACGTTTTGCCCCTTCTCTCTTTATTTTTCTTTTCTTCCCCCCCCCCCCCCCCCTTTTTTTTTTTTTTTTTTTTTTGTCTGCTTCGAGAGAAAGGCAAAAGGCTTTGCTTGGACCTTACCGCTTCGATTCCTTAACCTTGCCACCTGCAAAAGTAGTATTTTCGCTTTCTCGTTTCTCTGTTTCGCAACCGTGGTTCTTTCCTTCGAATCCTCCTCCGTGGAGGCCATTCCTTTTGCCCCAGACATTCATGCGGGCTCATCTGCCCGGTTTCGAGAGCAGGCAGAGCCGTGCCGAAGCGCCCGGGCTCCTTTCGGTGCCGCTCGCCCGTCGGGGCGGCGGCGCTTCCCCCGGCTGCCTGCCGCATTCCTCCGCTTCCCCGGCGGCCGGGCCGCCGCTGCCCGCTCCGCTCCCAAATCGCTCCCTGGCGAGCCCGGGGTTCGGCCGGGCACCCGGGGTTTGGCTCTCCCCGTAGGTGGGGGACCGTGGCAGTGCTTTCCCCCCGAAACATTTCTGAAACTCTAAGGGGGAACTACCGTTTTGTTTGGAGCCTATTTCGGCGTTTTCTGGTAACAAAATGGCAGTGGGCTTGGATTTTCTAGGGTTTTCTTGGGACGCGATCGGTAATGTCAGCGACAGTATTTATCTCGGCTCTGTTAAGGGCCGGAGGAAGGATTTTGGATTGTGGCAGAATTATTATTTCAATAATGCTCGCTTGTGAATTATTCTTTTTATTTGTGGGAAATACCTACTCCTGAAATGCCGGGGCACGATCTGTTGTGATTCCACGCTGTATCGCCGCAATGTTTTATTAATTATTATAAGCTGTCCTGTTGTAATTATTGCTTTATTGCTGTTATCATTATTGCCGTTATTATTGGTTTTTAAAAAACCGAGACTGCCTCTTAATAATTTGGGAAGGGAAATCAGAGGCAGAGAGATCTCCAGATCTGCTTTTCTCCGCCTCGGAGGCGATGATTTGCCCCCCATTGCCCTGTAGATGAAATTTTCTAGGCGATTTTGAGGAAAATCGGTTTGATATTATCTTTGTTTTTCTTTTCTCCTTTCCCCTCCCCCTCCTCCCCCTCCTGTGCCCCCTCCACCTCCCAACCCTC